>NW_010103587.1:9716-14381 GCF_000699245.1 Pterocles gutturalis | reverse complement strand
AGCAGCCTCTGTGCACAGGGGCCAACGAGACTCCCACCAGCCTGGGTGCTGGATTCAGTAAAACTGTAGTAAGATGTGTAATGGGGAAAAATCCTGCCCAAGCAGGATGACCCAGCTATGTCTTTTTTTATCACTGCCTCATGCCCACAGGAAGGTAATTAACCCCAAAACTGGTGAGAATGGGATGAGGATGTGTTGTTTTTCAGAAAGGCAACTGAGGGGTGACCTAATCAGTGTTTATAAATATGTAAAGGGTGAGTGTCAGGAGGATGGAGCCAGGCTCTTCTCTGTGACATCCAGTGATAGGACAAGGGGCAATGGGTTCAAGCTGGAACATAGGAGGTTCCACTTGAATATGAGAAAAACCTTCTTCACGGTGAGGGTGACAGAGCACTGGAACAGGCTGCCCAGAGAGGTTGTGGAGTCTCCTTCTCTGGAGACATTCAAAGCCCGCCTGGATGCGTTCCTGTGTGATCTGATCTAGGTGTCCTGCTCCGGCAGGGGGATTGGACTAGATGATCTTTCGAGGTCCCTTCCAATCTCTAACATTCTGTGATTCTGTGATTTTTTGCATTTGAAATGCAGTATTATAGCAGTATTCTAACAGCGTAGGACCAGGGCTATCTGACCAGTTCAGTCTGAAAATAACAGAGGTGATCTAATTTTAGTTAAAGCTTCAGAATCTTGGTGATCCAGTAAAATGTCATTCTCTCTCCCACATGCTGCCTCTCAATTTAGAATAAATAAATAAATAAAACATTTCCTGGCAGGAGGTGGAAGCCAGCTCTGTGTTAGATAGATAATTTTGAAAATAGAAACACATGTTTCTTGAAAATTCAACAAGTAGCAGATGCATTCATTCCCAGTAGGTTTTGTAGTTGTTTTTCATCTCTCTCCTGTTATGTTCTGCTTGCAGGATTTAGGACTAGATATAGTGAAAAGCATGTCCTGGTAGATTTGAGATTATGTTGTGGTTTCTTGCTAGCTCAGTAGCTACCAACCCAAGGTTTGTACTCTAATTGGGTGAAATATGAACTTTCTTTTGGTCCATTTATTATTTCTGAGTTACTATTAAAGGTTTTTTTCAGTACATCTAATAAAACAGCAGTAGTATAGGGTTTAATAACAGAATTTTCCTAAAACATTTTGAAGCAGGTGCAGAAAAACAATTCATGCAGTCATTAGGTTCAAGAATTGTCTTTGAAATAAATGAAAAATACAACTTAAAACAAGGTTTTATCCACTTTGAATTTCTGAAGAAATCATGAATCACATTACTTGTATCCAGACTACAACAAGAATCTGGTATTAGCGTCCAGCCCAGGTTCCACTAGAGCTGTTATTGTTCATCTAGGAATGAACTGAAGGTTTTCATGACATTGAGTTGGGTATTCCTTTGATATTTAAATACTACAAATTCTTCCTGGAAGGTCTAGTAATTGTGTACTTACAGCATTCATAATCCACCAATTCTTTAGGCTAACATTTGTTTTTTGACTCAATCCATTCTACCTTTAGGGGGACCAATCATGATACTAGGGTCTTTAATTGGGGAAGAGTTTAGCACAAACCAATAACACATGGTATTTCTTTAAAAAAAAAATAAATAAGATTTTCTGAAACGGGCTCTGGACTTGGTAAAATTCAAATGGCTATGTCAGAATGGCATTGATCAGAAATGCAGGCATGAGCAATACTGTGTTTGTCTTTTTTAATTTTTGGCAGAGAGAGGGAAGGAGAGGGAAGAAAGAAGCTGTTTGTTAGTTTATTCAATCAAACAGTTTGAGTGGTTTCAGGAGAGTTTTGAAGGGCAGCCAACACTTTGAAAATAATAATAATTATTATTATTGTTATTATTATTCCAACGTTAGTTACTTGTGAAGTGAATGCTATCACACTTCTACTATACAACATGTACACGGTTTTATTTCAGATCACACCAACGCATTACTTGAGAATGTAATCTTCTGGGAGATGTGTTTGTTTTGAAAGTAAAGCTGCATATGACTACAACATTTATTTCATACCATAAGTGTTTGTGTGTCTGTGTGCTGTGCAAAATGGCTTTCCACATTAAAATGACAGATTTGACCTTCTGTTTATGCCATAAACAGAGCAAGTCTCATATAGAAAAACAGTATTTGTCTAGTCAAACCCAAGACAGCTTCTGTGGAGTTTAACTTATGGTGAGAGTATTTCTGCATATTCTGTAACAAGGATTATTTCTGTTTTCCGTGGTATAAAAAGAAAGGATAGAGGACCAGGAAGCCATTCTAGGATGTTGAGACAGAGAAAGATCGTTTTCTTGAATGCAACCAGCTTGGCTTTGGCTACCTGTAAAAGTGGAAGGCACCTCCCAGGACTAACGTGTCAGTCCTATCAAGCCATGTGGGCATGAGGACTGTGAGTGCCATGAAGGAGAGAGCTGGAAATGGTAGGAAAAGGCTTGAAAGCAATAAAGGGAAAGAAAGGAAACCAAATGTTAAAACAAAAAATAAAAAAAAAATAAACAGCTGAAGAGAAGCATTATTTGGAATATCTACTGACTTTACATAATGTCTAGTAGGGACTTTCCATGGACAATGTGTAGCAAACCCATGGTATTCAGTGAAGCCAATGATGGACAAAGAAAAGCAGCAGATACATAGAGCTCTGCTCCTAAATGTTATAGTAACTGGTATTAGTCAAGTACCTAGATGAATAGGGAAGAAATGGAGATGATATGGCAATCTGAAGGAAAAAAGCAACATTCAGTGCCAGAATAAAGTGTACTTTATGTTAAATGCCTGTAAAGGATATGAAATGCAGGACAGTTGGCAGGTGAATAATGTAACAGAGCAGGGAGTACTGAGATAGCACACATCGCAGAGTCATAAATATGACTGAGATAAGTTTAAAGCACCTTTTGTAACACTTGTCTGCCTTTTTTTTTTCTTGGCAAAACATTTTTCCTTTTGAAGAGGCGGAAATGTTCATGAAGAAGTTTAATGTCCCTCAAGAATATAACTTTACAAGTACACAAAATATCTTATTTATAGGAGTTTTTTCCTTCTCCTATTTGAATATCAAACTGAAGGGGAGTAAGGAAAAAAAAAAAAAAAAAGAAAATACAAAAGCAATGGAGATGTTTTGTTTACTCAAAATCCTCCAGGAAAAAATATGTGTGAAATTAAGTTTTGGTTTAGTTAAAAAGTTTATTTTTTTTTTTTTGTTTCAGATTTGTACGGTTTTTTTCAGTTCTCCTTCAAGTAATTCTTTTCAGCTTACTTGTCTAGGAAAAAATAAGTCATAGCAAATCTTTCTTTTCTCTTACTGTATATAGTATGTCATATGTCTGTCACAAAACATTTAGTAGTGTTCTTGGAGAATATAGTAATGATATAATATATAATTAACTATATGTTATATAATAATTATATAATTAATTATATAATGTTATATGACATAATAATAACAATTATATCTTTAATTGCCCATGTAGGCAATAACAAAAAGAATCTTTGAAGTTAGGAAGACCAAGAGACAAATGGATGTATATATGTAGATATGCATATGTATGTATATTTGAATTTATGGTAATAAGTAATAGATTTTTGATGTTAAACTTTAGGTTGTGCTTCTGCATTCAATTATGTTTTCCAGCTGCTTAAAGAACTCATAAGTTATTTATGCTGTGGTGGTGTGTGGGAGCACAAGTCACAGACCATGGTCAGACGGTGCTGGGATAAATATAGGTAGGAAAAAAAAAAAGATGATTCAAGCGCTTTCCTTAGACAGATTTTTTTAATTATTTATACACATCGGTGGTTTTCTTAGAGAGTCAGAAATGTAATGTGGTAATTTCTGGGCTCAGTTTGCTGGAAACAAAGCCACATGGGCAGATTGCTGTGCCTTTGATTGAATTGGACTGAACTCTGCACAGGTGTAAGCAACTGCAGGATCTGACTTTTGCAGTTAGGACTAAAAATATGTAGTCTGAGTGATACAGAGATTATTGAAAATCTACTTGCAAATGAATATTTAAAGGTGCTTATTGCATTAGAAAGAACGGTTTCGTAGGACAGTAAAACAAGAATTTCTCAATGGAGATAGGCTAGTGCTCTGAATTTAGATGAGGATACAAATCTATTTTTAAACATTCTGAGCTGAGAAGCTGCAGTAAGAGGCTGTAACTCTAAGTACATAGAGACACTGCAATGACAGGAAGTCTGAAGTGACTCTAAATAGCAAAGGTGTGCTCTAATTTCTCAGTGCCCTCAGTACTCCATTTCACTTAGCATCACAAAGAGTTTCTCCCAATGCAAACACTGGTTCCGGAGTTAAAAAGCAAGGTTGCCAACAGACAACCTCACTGTTTTCCTAAATGAGAAAATAAAAAGTTGTAGTAGCAGCAATTACTGAAAAAGTAGTAGGAAAGCTTTGGCAGTGAGGGCTAATCAGTAAACTGCTTAGAGAGGTTGGTAAAGATGGAATAAGAAGAGGACTGCATTCTCATTGCAAGGGCGTCGCGGGAGCTAGGGGAAGGTCTGACCCTAAAATAAAGGGTTATTTGCTCTTCTTAAGTTTAAAAAATATTTTTCCAGTGGAAGTCAAAAAATTCAAAATGAAATAAATGAGTTACCTATGGCAGTCTTGCAGTTCACCTCGGATGCACATGTGTACTCA
>NW_010103587.1:3101-9701 GCF_000699245.1 Pterocles gutturalis | reverse complement strand
TTTCGCCTCCTTCGTCTCCAGCCTTCCTTTGTTGCTGACTTCAGGCCTTGCAGTTCACCAGGCTTGTTCCTTTTCAAGAACATTGCAACACAAAAAAAGACACTGGGAAATGTTTCTATAGGGTATTAATTTTTGTCTGGCTTCACAGAAAGAGCACAGCTCATGAGAAATGCATGGAGGTAGCTGTTAAGTTCAGAGAAAGTTGATCTGACTAATTTACAAGGCCTGAAATGTTTGAATGTTGGAAGGGAAATAATCAAAGAGGATTTTATGCTAGCAGCAGCACATCGCTTTGCCAACTCTGGTACCCAGGTGCAGGTGCCTGTTTCCAAGCTCCTGACTGTTAGAGGCTGAATTACCAGAGTGGTGAGAGATATAGTCTGCAGAGAGTGGAGTTACAGCTGCAACACTGACAAAACTGTCCTACCAGCCAATGCAGGAAACTGCCTGGACATTTTCAGAAAAGGAAACCTTTTCCAGCTGTCTCTTTAAAAGCTGAATTGAAGGAACTCACTCAGTAGTTAGAGGGAATGAAACAGTAAGGGAATGTTATTGAAACAAAGAAAAGAAAAGAAAAGAAAAGAAAAGAAAAGAAAAGAAAAGAAAAGAAAAGAAAAGGATGTTCCTCCAGGTTTGTTTTAGTTCTCCAAAGCTGAGATCCTCCATCACTTTTTTTTCTCAGGTACAGAGGCAGTACGGAAAATATGCTAAAGAGACTGTGTGTGGAGGAGAAACCCCACAAAGAGAAAGAGGTTTTTGTTTTAACTCCTTTTGATTCTTCTAGTTAATATTTTTTTTTTTAAGAGAAGCAAGACTCCCAAATTAAATTCCTTGAGAAAAAAAGGGCACACCCCCATGCTTGTGTCTTCTGGCTTGCCTGTACCTTTTGGCTTTCAAATTTTGTTTCTTTAAGAAAATAGATTTGTTAAAAAAATATAAATCAAATTACCTTTAGCAATTAAGTTTCTTATCATTGACATCATTGACTTCATGTTTTGATAGGTGACACTCCTGCTGGAGGAAGATGTGGATGGCACAGGATTCTGTGGCAGAAGGGAAGAGTACAGGAGATTACTCTCCAGTCCACTTGATTTTTACCTGATGATTTACAAGGTATGTAAATGAGGAGACAACCACAGAAGGTACATTTAATGACATCTTAATGCATCACAGAATTTACGACAGGGCATGAATAGCTTGTGCACTCAGCTGTTGGAAGCAGATGCTGCTATAATTCTACTTAATATTTAGAAGCAAAGTAAAGCATACTGTTTTTTATACAAATGTTTATGAAACATTAGTAAGAATAACATGCACCACTCAATGCTGGACCTATAATGTGAAATCCTCTCTTACAAATATTTATGACGGTTACATTTTCTTTCACTGTATAAATTGATTTCATGTAGCACTTCTGAGATTCTCCATTGTGGTTTTTTTCACATCTTAGTCATGCTGGTATCCTAAAAAGAAAGGTAGAATGGACAGGAATCAGTCACATAAATATCTAATATAAGAGCCTATTTAATTTAGGAAAAACTTACACTTGCTTGTGTAGTAGAACAGGATATTCAGCAGTTTGAAACCAAGACTTTTCACTTATAATGCAAGATTGTTGCTACTGCTACAAGAGGAATTAGTGAGCATCATGAAATCTGATGGCATGTATATGTAGATTCTAGATGGTTTTGTGATGGTCCTTGGCTTCCATAAAATGAACTCTGTCAAAATATGCAGTTTTCTACAGGTAATTTAAATTTTTGAATTGGTTGTTGACTATTATCAGTTCTGGGGTTTCATGGGATGCAGTATATTTGCAACAAAAGCCTTTGTCTCCTTTGCTGCAAAGAATTGATTTACTGATTGCAAAAATTATAATCTTTCTTTATCTTTTAACTAGAATGACAAGGCTTTCAATCATGTTATTTTCCTTAGAGTGATAGCCTTTCAATCCGTGCCTCTGTGACAATTTTGACAATGATACTAAGTGGCCAACAATATGTTATGGTAACTTTTCCAGTGTAAATGGGTGATACAACTTGTGCAACCCTTTTTTAAACTTCCCCCCCCAGCTTTAAATCTTTCTTAATTGCTAAATATCTCTTACTATTTAGGGTCGGGTATTTCATGATATCTTGAAATGGACAGAAAATATTAAGGTCTTGATAGAAATTGTCACCGTATCTTTATTTTGTATGAAGAATTTACTCTTGGAAAATGTTTACACTAAATCTTAAACTTTGAGAACATCAGAAGTGGTTCAGTGAAGTTGGATGTAGCAGAAGGTATGCTATTTATGAGCTCCAAATGAATCACAACACAAAAATCTAAGGTTTGAAGAAGCATCTTAGTCAAAGCCTTTGGGAGTCATCTCCAGAGAACCTTAAAACATTTGGGCAAGGTGAAAGGTCTAGTGGAGTTTGTTGCACAGAGAACTGCCAGGAACCATTGTAAAACTTCGTGATTTGAACTGTTTGAAGAACTGGGCTTTTATCTCCTTGGAAAAGTCTGAACTTCTGGTGAAAAATCAAATCTTAATTTTTTGATATTAATTTTTACTATCTGTATTTGGGATTGTTGTCATGATGTCTCGGATGATTCTTATTTTAGTGTCTCATGCCTCTATTTATCTGTATTGTTTATGCTCCCACCAGCCAATTTACATGTTCCAGGAGGCACCACAGTCTTTCATTAAAACATCAAGCACCTACTGAAGAATGAAGGTATGGGTAATTTATCTCTAACTGCCGTGAAATGCTCCAGTGACATGTCTGAATCAAAATATTTTTTTTCCCAGATATTGTTTTGACAGAAAGAAGTGGAAAGCAGACACCTAAATTTAGTTGAACTGACAATTTGCTGTCCAACAGTTTTTGTGGAAAAGCACATAGGTGCTGCTGGCAACATCCCTGCTAAGCTCCTGGTTTGAAAGGGGGAGGTTCAGACTGCATTTCTAGTGGTAGAAAATAATAATTTTGTGTGAAGAATTAACCCAGGAAGGAAATGGAGACCAGGTCATCTTCCCGCCAGGGCAGAGGGGGAGCTATTAACACAGAGAGTGTTTCTTGTCTCCTGTCATTTAACCTCAACTGGCAATTAAGCACCACACAGTCGCTCTCTCACTCCTTCCTGGTGGGTTGGGGGACAGAACCAGACAGTAAAAGTGAGAAAACACACAGTCTAATTGGGAAAGCAAAGGTGTACTTCTGCAATCAAAGCAAAACAAGGAATTCATTCACCGCTTCCCATTGGCAGGCAGGTGTTCAGCCATCTCCAGGAGAGCAGGGCTCCATCACACGTAACAGGTACTTAGGAAGACAAATGCGATCACTTTGAACATCCCTCCCTTCCTTCTTCCCCCAGCTTTATATTCTGAGCATAATGTCATATGGTCTGAAATATCCCTTTGGTCAGTGGGGGTCAGCTGTCCCAGTTGTGTCCATCCCCCCCCCCCAATTCCCTGTGCACCCCCAGCCCACTCTCTGGTGGGTGGTTTGAGAAGAAGAAAAGGCCTTGACTCTGTGTAAGCACTGCTCAGCAACAGCGTAAACATCCCTATATTATCCACGCTGTTTTCAGCACAAATCCAAAAGATAGTCCCATACTAGCTATTCTGGAAAAAAATAACTCCGTCCCTGTCAAAAACAACACATCTACTTAGTTCAGTGGAAATGACACTAAAATTGAGAGTCATCACTCTGCACTATGATATGCAAGTTCTCTGCCTTTAAATGTAGTTTCATTATGGAAGGTATACAGTGTTGACAAAACTGAATATTGACTTAGCGATGCTACCTAATGAAATTGTATTTCGGAAAGGACTGACTTTTGCACTTTTAATTCAGTAGTGTTTCTGAAACCGAATGAAATTTTTAACTTAGCATGTTGCAGAATTTCCAAAAGATAAAATTAGGCACATTTCAAATACACAGGATGGAAACTCCTTAAAAAAACCCAGCTGAGTCATGTTTTTATAATTTTCCAACAAGTATTTAAATGGTAGTTTCTTTACTCTTTCCTATGATTGAATATTAAATTATTTGTTTGTCACTAGTTGTGTTAAAGTGCCCTAAACACAAATAATTCCATGTTAGTTGCAAAAAAAAAGAAAAAAAAAAAAAAAAAGAGAAGTTATGATTTAGTACTCACAGGGGATTTGAGAGGCTAGGGAAATTGACCTAATATATTTTCCTTCTTTGACTGTAAAGATCTCATTCTCTAGTTTCATGAAGCTCAGCTCTGATATGTGGTGCTTTTGAACCACTTTTTGAATCAGTCTACCACTGATGAAATCTGACTGAAATTCCTCTTCCCTCTTCCCTCTTCCCTTTTCCTCTCCTTTCTCCTTTCTCTTTTAATTTTATTTTATTTTATTTTATTCTCCTCTTCTTCCTCTTTCTCTTCTTTTCTCCTGGTGGGAGTTTGGGAAGAGGTACAAGACAATGTGGGTCGTTTACTGTAGCCATAATAAAGTGAGAGCTCAATTAAATTTAATTAAACAGGTTTAATGACTAAAATGTTAATGCTGTACTGGATTATTTTTAAGTTCAAACCATAATGTGATGATTTTTACTAATTAATTCAAGGCTGCTACAAGCCTTCAGTCTGCTTGAATATGCAGTCAATGAGGTAAAATTATCTTGATTATAGAACCCCCCTGAAAATGAAGAATATCTACCAGCATTCGTGGACCTTGCACTGAGTTTCCATAGTGTGCTTGTAATCAGGATCTGACTCATTCCCACAGAAAGAGTTTGAATGATCCAGTGAGGAGGCAAAAAGCATTGTATGAGTCCTGACTGCATGGCATGCTTTTTATAGGGTTTGTGTGTAATAAGAGAAATTCAATTACTTGGTGATGTAGTCAGTTTACCATTCTAGAAAGTCTAAAACAAAGAAGCTCAAAATTATAAGAATGGAATAATAAAGCCCAAAGCAACATTCACTCTCAAATAATTATCATTCTCATTAACACTTATTGAGTTCTGCAAATGGTATTAACATGCTGATATGGTAATGCTGTGAATATATTCCATTAGCAGAATATACCTGCTAAGAAAATGAACACATTCTTGCTTCTAGGTAGACTGTTATCATTTCTGTTACTTTCCTGTTAAATTCTATAAAAAGAAAAGAAAATAAAAAGTTGTAATTAAGTATTTGTTAATTACCTAATATCTAAATGATCTGTAAGGAATTATTTTTAAAAGTCCAAACTTTTTTATAACACCGTTGGGTGCCTTGCTTCTATTTTACTTGCCTGGTTAAAGACAGGCTGCATTTCTCGGTTTTGGAGACGTTTGGAAAACAGATTTCTGTATTTGCTGAGAGACTCCCAAGAAGTGCAGAGGCAGCAAGTGAGAGAGGCATTCAGGATGCTCTAGAGCACTCCTCACAGCATTTTCACATGGGATATCCAAGGATCAGAGGAGAAGGGCAACACTAAGCCAGGGAGCTATGAGCCAGGAGGGTTACCACAGCATTTGCAGTCCTAGAGGACAGACCACGTGATAAATAGAAACACAGACAAAATGCAGCAGGGCTGGGGAGCTGCACCCACTTTTGATGGCTCTGGGTCGGGTTTGGTTCTGGTCCCCTAGCTTCTGTGTGGTTCTGCCTCATCAATGCCAGTTGAGTACCTCTCACACTTCCGACAGTGTTATTTACATGCCAGCAAGGTGATTTTTCTTTTACTATTATACCTGTTAACTTTATTTGTTGTAGGTGCATGTTACAAAGTGTAGGTAGCAACTAATTCAAACTGCTTTTCTATGCATGGCATATGTGCTGGTTTTGCACCAATTTATTTGGAAACTTCTAATCAGAGCAACACGGCTTTATAATGTGGAGTTAAACATGTTAGTTTTTAAATGTTCATATTAGTTTAGACTGCATTAGTGTCTGATGCTATCAAAAGCCTAAATCCTTCACAAAAAGAAAGCAAATACCTAGTAATGACTATTATGCCAGTTTGGTTTTTAGATAAGCATTTAAGTGTTTGGAAGATTATCTAATATTAAACTAGGTTTAGGGGCCTTTTTCTCATCACCAAATTTGTCTTGCAAATACTCCTAGAAATGAGAAAATATATACTTTAATGTTACCAAGATGTCCCTCTCCAACCCCAGTCATCTGAGGTCTTAAATGGACTATAGGTTGCCTCTCATCTGCCATGTCTCCTCTAACGTGTTAGAACTACAAAATTGAGTTAGAAATCTTCCCAGAACAGGCTGGGAACTTTTTATATATCTGAAGCTTTTCTGTTTCTGATCAGAAGAGAAGGACTTGGGGATGTTGGCTGAGAAGCTTAACATGAGCTGGCAATTTGTGCTTGCAAACCAGAAAGCCAACTGTGTCCTGGGCTGCACCAAGAGAAGTGTGACCAGCAGGTCAAGGGAGGTGAGTCTCCCCCTCTGCTCCACTCTCATGAGACCCCACCTGGAGTAGAATCATAGAATGACCCGGGTTGGAAGGGACCTCAAGGATCATGTAGTTCCAACCCCCCTGCCTGGCAGGGCCACCAAACATACACATTTACTAGATCAGGTTGCCCAGGGCCCCGTCCAACCTGGCCTTGAACACCTCCAAGGACGGGGCATC
>NW_010103587.1:0-2836 GCF_000699245.1 Pterocles gutturalis | reverse complement strand
TGGCCCTCCTCTGGACCCTCTCCAAAATCTCTATGTCTTTCTTGTACTGAGGGCTCCACACCTGGACACAGTACTCCAGATGGGGCCTCACAAGAGCCGAGTAGAGAGGGACAATCACCTCCCTATCCCTGCTGACCACCCCTCTCCTGATGGAGCCCAGGATCCCACTGTGTCCAGTTCTGGGGTCCCCAGCACAGGAAGGACATGGACCTGTTGGAGAGGGTCCAAAGGAGGCTACGGAGATGGTCAGGGGGCTAGAGTACCTCCCATATGAGGACAGGCTGAGAGAGTTGGGGTTGTTCAGCCTGGAGAAGAGAAGGCTCCGGGGAGACCTTCCAGCACCTTCCAGTGCTGAAAGGGGGCTACAGGAGAGATGGGGAGGGACTCTTCATCAGGGACTGTAGTGATAGGATGAGGAGTAATGGTTTTAGGCTGAAAGGGAATTTAGGTTAGATAATAGGAAGAAATATTTCACTGTGAGGGTGGTGAGGCAGTGGCCCAGGTTGCCCAGAGAAGCTGTGGATGCCCCATCCCTGGAGGGGTTCAAGGCCAGGCTGGATGAGGCTTTGAGCAACCTGGGCTAGTGGAGGGTGTCCCTGCCCATGGCAGGGGGATTGGAACTCGATGATCTCTTCTAAGGCCCCTTCCAACCCAAACTGTTCTGTGATTCTATAAAGAAAGCCAAAGCAGCACCAACCCGTGAGGTAAAATACAGCTTTGACTTCCAAAGCTATGCTTTAAACTATAGCATTTAGATTAAAAAGATTCTGGTCCTATGATGTTTCTGTAGTCCTAACCCAAACCAGAAGGTTGTGCATTTGGTCATACGTGTACACTGACAGATCGCTTGAGAGAGAAAAATTATTCAACCCATTTTATACCTGCAGAGAATAAAATCTGATCTATGTAGATCTTGTTGTGGACATGATTTTGACATTTTCACAATATATGTGGACTGAAAAAAAGGTGTGTCCACATTCTTCACATATTTTCTTGGGCTTGCAGGATCTATCAGAGAGCACTTTAGGCTGCTAATTATTTTGTCAGGCAGAATCAACCTTGGGTAATAACTTTGGATCACCTTGGTCTCTTGGTTGAAAATAGATCTCTTCTTTTTTTTTTTTTTTTTTCTTTCTTGATAGTACTATATCAGAATTGCTTTATGGAGAGCGCCACATTATTTGTAAATAACCCCGCAAGTGTGATTTGGCATACTGAAGTTTCTACTGGTTTCTTCTCTCTTTGCTGTTTTCTGCAACTGGTCAACAAAATGAATCAACTAGTTACTTCCATGGATTTTTTTCTAATTTCTCTGAAGATTTATGCATATCCTGAGTAGAATTTGCCAGCATTTTTCAAGTTTCAGTTAACTATAATAACATGCAAGTAAGACGTGCATTGTACTGTGAGTTAGGGAATACTTTTAGGAAGGAAAAAGAGGAAAAGGTGTTTTTTCTCTTGAATTTTTATTTGCATCACCAAAGTAAGTGCCAACACATCCTCTTTCAGCTATTCCAAGTCAGATCCAAATGCTTAGGACAGAGAGTGAATCCAAGCTCTTCCAAGGGCTGTGAATTTTAGTGCAAATGTGAATTCTATGTAATGGAGTTGGCTCCAAGGGATCTGTAAAAATCCCTCTTATGAGACAAAGCCAGTGCTGATCTGTCTTTGACTATAACTTCAAGAATAGACTACAGTCAAATAGCGATCTTATTATCTGGGAAAGCAAAAGCATATTGTCAGCTTGAGGCAAGAAGCATTTAGCTGTTCACTTGCCGTTATGAAGAGAGATATAGCTAACCCAAAAGCACCTCCTGTTTGAATGTACTTCTGAAAATAATCTCAGAATATTGAAAATGTGTCACTTTTTTCAGATACATTTCTCTGATCAGTTGATATTTCCATTTGTAATGTCACATGTCGAAGAGGGAAGTTGGCTGTGTCATGTGTAAAGGAACAGCTAGATTACAGATGTTCAGCTTTCATCTTTCTTTAGAGAAATGCTCAGAATATAAAAATGTCTTTGGCAGATAAAAGTAAGAGCCAGTGCATGAAATTTTAAACCAAATGGGACCTATGAGATCATCTGGTTTGATTATCTGCATGATACAGTCCAGAAAAACTTATGCAGTAATTTGGACTTTTGAAACAGTTTTGCAATAAAAAAATGAAAGTGGTCTTAGAAACAACATGGATTTGACTGCATCTAACTAAACGCACATGCTAAATGCCAAAGTTCATAGAGCTTGAGAGCAAAAGGGACCCCTGAGGCCATGTGGGCCAATTCAAGTTCTTTCAGGTAGCCAGTAATGTGCTTCATGCAACTACCTAGAGTGTGTCTAAAATACACCTTTTTTTTTGCTAAAGACTGTCTTCCAGAAAGGTGTCAAATGGTAATCTGAATTTGTCACTTTGTTGTGACTTCCTACGCTCATTTGTTTCAGTGGTTGATTCTCTCTCATTAAAAGCCTGCGCATAATTTCCAGTAGGGTGTTGGGATGGAGACAGGAATGGGAATGACTCAGACTTTTGGTTTGAATGTGCTCCCTTCTGTTCAATGTAAATCAAGGTTTATTAGGCCAAAGAAGAACAATGTCTACAATCTACTGGATAACTATCACCTGTAAACACTGAGATTTGGGACAAAAGGACTTTTATTCCTGTTCTAACATCTGAGTGATTTTTTTTGTCCTATGCTGTGTAATAATATATAACAACTGCTAGAGGAGGGACTGGAATCAAGGAGTCTTCAGACTAAGGTTTAATTTAGTCTGCATAGTCCTATTCAGTCTTGCTTTCATAGTCTTAAAACTCAATTTTATTTTATATATATAAG
>NW_010103586.1:0-36575 GCF_000699245.1 Pterocles gutturalis | reverse complement strand
CGGGGCCGCTCCCGGGGCGCAGACCCCCGGGGGGCTGCTGGGAGCCGTTCTGGAGCGGTTCCTGACACCGGTTCTGCCTCGGCCGGCGGTGGGAGATGTCCCCCCTGCAGCCTGGCCTCGTAGGTCTCCATCTGCCGCGACTGGCTCGAAGCAGGTGGGGTTAATAAAAATGGCAACGTCTCCTTTGGGACGCTCTGTTAGCGGTTTCTTTTTTTTTTTTTCTTCTTCTTCAAGTCCCTGCCTATATTCAATAGATCGTTTTACTGTTTTTTTTCTTTCCTCCCCAAAGTTGTGAGAGCTTGATGGGTGAGGGAGCGTGTTACTTCTAACAGGCAGCAAGCAGGTGAAACAAGAAGGTGAACCAAGTTGTTTAGCCTTTGTCTCAGGTTGCCCTGCAGTTGTGGCATGGGAACGAGCTGGTTACGACATCTCCTGTCCTCGAGGTGAGGCTTAACCTTGGCTCTGAAGAAAGTTTTGTGTGTTTATATTTAGTGTTGTTAATGGTGGAGAGCAGTTGAAGCAGAATTTGGGTTCTGTGTTCTGCAGTGTAGAGACACAAAGCTTTATGCTTGTCTGAGGACAGTGACAAGACAGGAGGACAGCTTCACTGGGGCAATAAAAGTTTTCCGTTGTAAAGTGTAACTTGGTGGGGAATGCTGCTCTTTGTAGTCATCTGAGAGCGCTTCAGTCAACTGGAATATCTTGCTTTACCAAGTCCCAGGTGAAGCTCTGTGCTGAAAGCAGCTGCTTGGTGATTTTAGCTTTGATTCGGGAAGCCGGTGTTTCTGGCGAGTGGAATGCAAAGCGGTGGTACATCCCCAGGCAGCTCCGTGCATCCTGGCACGTAAAGACAGCCTGGCCCACGGAGGGGACGAGGATGATCTCTGCTGGTGAGCAGTCCCTAATCCAGCTCAGTGCTGCTTGAAGCCACTTGAGGGGCTCCATTTAATTTATGGTATCGAAAAGGGAGTCCTCAAGCATCTTTATAGAGCGGTGCAGAGGAACATCTTTTATTTGGTTTTGAACAAATTGCATCTGCTGTAACTATTGACCAAAGAAAATTATTGGAGGAGTTAAACCAGTTGAGAGTACTGTATCTTCTAGGGGCCATGTGGTACAGTAATGTGATGATTACTGGGAATTGCTTATGGAAGAGGTGTGGTTTTTTCTTGGCTGACAGAGGCTTGAGAGATGTCAAAGAGTAAGAACACATGTAATGCAGTTAGCACACGGCAATAAAGGTATGTGGTACTGCTGGTAGCCTGAGCTTTAAAATAGAATGTCAAAGGAGGGACTGGTGGCAGCTGAAAGTTTGATTTTCTGCAGAAATTCTATGGAAATGCCAATTCTCATCCAAAAGGTTCTTCTAGATAGATCTCTGTATTGCTTTAAGAAGCAAATGCTTTCGTGGCTTACTCCATTGACCCCCTAAGTTTGGTGTAAAATGCTGTTCCAAAGTTATAAGCCACTCTTCCATTTCAATCATGCTGCTTAGGAGAAGCGTACAAAGAGTTTTGCATCATGTGCAGTAACGTTGTTTCCTGTGAAGACTTTGTTCTGCTGTAGCATTTTGAAACTTGATGTTGTCATGCTCTCATGACAAGGAGAACACAATAGGAGTCATAAAGACACACAAGGTTTGCACAATTAGTAAATCCATTGCAAGTGGGCGGTCCCTGCGAACTCAAAGCACAAAGCTGTGAAAGCACACAACTGATTTGTATGATTGGTTCTCAATTATTTTCCAAGTGTTCTCGAGGAATCTCTCTGTGTGTGATCTTTTATTTAATATTTTCTGTGTTTTGTGAGGGTGGCAGCCTGCATGTAGTGTTGATGCAGTGTCTTCAGTTGTTCATTTAACTGTCTGTCTCTCCAGGTTCACAAAAATAAATCTTCTTACAGGAGGATCTTTTTGTTTACCCCTCTGCTAGTGCCTGACTGCTGTGTGCAAGGTGCATCTGAACACTCTCCTGCTTATAAAACTGTGGGTGCTGGGGGGCTAGCAGTTGATCAGCAGTTGTGTTGTGTAACGGAGATCTCTGCATCATCTCATTGAACTACAAGGTTAATGTTGTAAGAGCATCTTCCTGGTGAAGCCTTATTCCGGGAAAAGGGGGTGGCGTCGTACACTTCCAAGCTTTCTGCGTACCGCAGCTGTTCCTTCCCTTGCTCTAGCTGTTCTGCTTGGCTTCTGCTTTCTTCTTGAGTATCTGTCTTGATAGTGTGTCACAGCCGAGCATGATTGTAGAGATGAACTTTACAGCCACTGCCCAGTTAAAGAATAGCTAGGGGTTGATAGTTGAGACATCAGTTTCATCGATTTCAAGCTAAAACTGTTCTTAAACTTGTAATTTCACTGTGAGTCATGTCTGATGAGCCCGATGGCTCCTGCAATCAATAAACTTGATAAGACTAGTATTTAAGTGATGCTTTGATCATTTTTGTTCTTGTGAGATCATTGGTGCAAAGCATACTACTTTTCCTTGTGCAATTGATCCGGCCTCTGTTCTCTTGCTGCCGACTGTGTTGGTAACAGGAACAAGGCAAACTTCTGGGTGCGGGAGGAAGTCTGGTTCAGACGAGGCCATGGCGGTGACTGTTTGCTCTAGGAGCGCTAACTGCTTGTAGTTCAAACAAAGCTTGTTGATAAGGCCTCTTTTATTTTAGCAGGGTTGATAAATAAAGTATGATCAGATGCATAGGCAGAAGTTCTCCCTTTAAGGACCGGTGAGCAGGAAGGGGTGATGAGGAAGGAATGAAAAGGAGACCCTAAAGCAAGGCAAGATTTAAGAGTTCTTGAGATACTTGATGGCATTTTGAAAATAAAGCTTTGGACCTTATCCCATTGAAAACCTGTTTGAGCTGAGTAAGGTTGCCTAGGAAGCACACAGATGGTACCTTGCAACTCTCCTACGCGAGCAAAATAAACTCATTATGGGTATGTTTTTGTTGTGGGGTTAACTTGGGACCTTATCCACACTTAATACTGTCTATGTAGTAAAAACTTCTGACTTGGGCATCCTCATCTTGTAAGACTGGATTAACTTGTGCGATTGGGACTTACAACATTGGCTCTCTTACACTTTTGGCTGGAAATTCCACTGTTATGAGAGGACGTAAGCAAAAATTGCAACAAATTTATACAAAGGGTAATTCCCCCCCAGCCCATGCCTGGTTGATGGAGAAAATCCAGAGTGTCTCAGTGAGCTGTGTGTGGGCATTGAGACACATTGCTGTGTGCAAAAGTAATGAAGACAAAGCAAAACGTGGAGCTCCGATGGGATTGCTAACGCACAGCAGTGAGCAACAGTTAATGCTTCTCCTAAGAATCAGCATTTGGGCTTCTGTTGAATATGGGTCTGTCGTGAGGTGTGGCATGTGTACTTGCCATAAATCTCAACATCTATAATGAATGGAGCTGAGTAAGGAAGCCAGAATGAAATCTGGTTTTGATGTTACTGCTCCTTAGTCTGTGATTGGAAACAGGATCATCTTGCAACTCATGCTTTCATTGCCTTTCTGTTTGAATAGCGAAGAGCTTTTGTTTTGTGGCTGGCTCTAATCAAATGAGATGGAAAAGGGTATCTCGCCATATTAGCTAAGCATTCGGCTAACGAAGCGGCAGGAGCTCGATGTACAGGGCACTCTGAGCTCTGCCGTCAGGTGTCCGTGTACTGAATATGAGCAAATTTGGGATTGACTCAGCCTTGGGCTCTTGTTGCCTATAAGCGGCTGACCTCAGTGCATCTTAGAAGAAGAGAATCTTGCACATAGTTTCTGGTAAAGGGCTCGTCTTTGAAAGCCTAAAGAATTGTTTCCCAGGAAAATAAGAATGTTAGATACATGCAGACCTGGCATGGCTTCATAGGCTACTGGAGAATTCCTCTCTGGCTACTGGGAGCCACAACTGTTACCATATGGTTGTAAATGCTGACTGGCAGATAACTGCAGAGCACATGGGGTTGGAGTTTTTTGTAAGACACTGAAGGTGTGTGGGAGAGAAAACTGGTCTGCTAATATGTAAATGTGCATCTGGAAGATAGGATTATACAGATCGTGGAATCTTTTTGTTTTTCTGGAATTGGAAAAGGGACGTGCTTATTGTACTAAAAATAATGTTCTTCACATTGACAAGAGCCTTGTAAACTTGTAATAATAATTCTTCTTGGACACCTGAGCTACCGTGGATGCCATTCTCTTCGCTGTTCCTTCTTTGCTCAAAACTGCTTTTCATCTCCTCCCATACTGTGACGCTCAGGAATTCTTTGGTCAGGTGTGAAACCCTGATACAAGTCAATGAGAGATGACTTTTGTAGTGTGCCTTCTTGATCGTAATGGACACATCAGCTTGCCAGGATGACGTTTCTTCAAGTGAATTATTGCTTGATTCTGAACTACTATGCTCCTTAGCCAGTTGAGCAAGTTGTGGGCTGGAGTGTGAATGCTAGATCTCTTGCATAAGCAGGTTAAAACAGCATGCTTCTAGTTGCAATTAATATTTCAGGATAAAACATTCTAATAGGGTGTTAAATATAAAGTTGTGTCTCTTCCGAATCAAGCCCACTCTTCTCCTTACTTTGCTTGTAACAGTGAGTTTATCTCCACTGTCACAGCTGAGGAGGTCTCTTTTCCAAAGTGGGGAGGATAATTAGTGGAGTTTCTCTGGGTTTGCCTAGTTTAACAGGTCCAGGACATTGATTGACAGTGGGGAAAGGTGTGTCTCTGGCACTTTCCTTTCCTCGTCTGGCTAAGGGCAAACTGGGTGTTCTACATGGGTGTGATATGCTCTCCTTGCATAGCACAGCAGCTTGTCACTGCTCTGTAGCTTTTGCTAACTTACAGTAAATATAGCCTTGTGTAAATACGTCGCTCTTTCTTTCAGCAGTGTCTGGTGAAGGAAGACTTATGATCTGATACAATTTTTGAAATTCCGGTTGAGGTACCTAAATTACTGTAGAAGGATATACTGTCCAAGTAAACGGCACTTTCATTCTTCCTCTCTTTTTTGGGATCCTCTGCTACATGTGTCTCTGTGCATATTCTTCACCCTGCATGTGCTGATGGCGTGGTTCACACACACAGGTGCCTGTAGCTGCCTGCTCAGAGCCACTTTTCTCCGCGGTGAGCGGAGATGCCAGTGATTCTAGGTGGGGACTAAGTGACTCAGGCTCTTGCTGCTGATGTGATCTTCTGGTCCTCTGAACCAGGACTGCATTGCAGTCGTCTTAGTGAGCTCTGGACAGTGCTGCGTAGGTGGCTGGAGATTGTGGAATGTGAGCAGGAAAGGTAGAAGGGGAGTAATGCAACAGAGGTACAAGCTCTAGCTCAGGGAGTTTCTAAAGGACTTTCTCGGTTATGGCTGCAGAGCATCCTGTTTATAATGCCATTTTATTTTTTTGATTCTTCACAGCTGGCAAGGTCTTGCTAGAAACCATTTGAAAAACAATTCAGGCTACTCAGGAATAGCTGGATAATTTAAGTCATTAACAAAAGACCATCATTATTGGCAGGGGCACACAGATAGCCACCTTGTTTGCCAGCTCTGCTACTCCCATCTATACAGATAGGCTGTGAAAGCTCTTTTCCTGCAATAACCCTCTAGCCCCACTGTTTGAACAAGGGTCCAGGGCCCTCTGTTCACCTGATAGTCCCTTTTTTTTTCTTTCCCTCGTGGCACTATCCTGCTCCCCGCCTTGCTGTACGTGTGTACGTACCTCTTCTGATGACGCATTATTGTAGAATATCTATACCGATTCTTCATTGCACCTCAGAAGTTCTGAACCCCACTGCACGTGTGTGTTGTGTACAGAGTAGCTGGTAAATTGCTGTAGTGTTCCTGTCCAACAAATTGGACAGTCCAGTCACTCTTGAGTTGCAGAGTTTTACTTGCCAGTTAGCACCTCTGGAGAGGGGAAATGTGACAAAGAATCTCTTGAGCTGTACAGAATATGAGGCTGTAGCCTGGCATCCCCAGTGTGATTGCTAGGTTGCATGTCAGGTCTAATTTGCCCTGCTTGGATCTTCCTGGTGCTGTGAGAGACAAGGCAGTGGGATATACTGAAAGGCTTGTGCTTCTAGCTTCACATTAACTGCAGGTGCAAGATTTCCTTCCACTACCCTCTCCTTGAGCGGTTACGCTTGATATTTTACAACAGCAAGTTAATAATTAATGCAGCTACCCTGCAGGCAGCACAGCGCCCTTTCTGCTGTACCCATGGAGCAGGCTGAAAATGTGATTCTTTCTCTTTTTAGCTCAGTAGCTGGGAGGTTACCTGGGGTGAAAACTGATACTGGTCAATAATGCCCGTGAGGCTGGGAGGTAGCCTTTAGATTGGGTTTGTCTAAATGTTTATGCAAATGCTGCAGTTTTGCCTCCCTGCTTTTTGGATAAGGTCAACTGAAGTGATCACAAAATGAATGGCCAAGTGGAGAAACTCTTCTAAAATCCTTCTGGCTTATCTGTAGTGGTTTGCTTTAGCAATGTGAAAATGGTATTGTGTAAGTCCTGAACCAGAGATGCTGCTCTGTGGTGCTATCAGGTTTTAGTTACTCGATAGCGATGTTGTCTCATTCTGCTCTGACTGATCTACGTTACCTGCTAAACCAAAATAAATAACCTACTTCTGCTTGCTTCTCTTCTAAGGCTGCTTTCGTTTATATGGCTTTGCATTTTTTTTGTTAGGATTTTTGGTGCCAAGATACTACAGTGAAGAAGATGAGAAGGTTCTTAAGACCCGGACATGATCCAGTGAGAGAGAGGCTTAAACGCGACCTTTTCCAGTTTAATAAGGTACAGTGCTTTCCTCAAACTTCAAGGCATATGTGTGCAAGGCAGATCTATCCTGAGCCACTGCACAGTGTAAAGGGAAAGGAGAACTACTTGAGTGTGGGTGGAAAAGTTAAATTTAGGAGCAGTGGTTTGTTCTCTTTTTCAGTCCTGTTCTTTTTTCCCTGATGTGCCTGACTCGTTTTCCTTAAGCTCTTGAGCACGTTCTGAATTCTGGCGTTCGTTTTTAAGGAAAAGGATATTGCCACGCTGTTGAGTGACACTTGCTGAAAGAAGAGATCTTCGCAGCAGCTTTTGTGTACTCTGAGTGTTCTGTAGTTTGTCCTGCTATGTGCTGTGAGTGCAGTACCCTGCAATAAAAGTAAATGTATTTCTAAAGACACACATAAGCCACAGCTTGTGATGCAGCTGAAGGCAGAGTTCTTTGTCCATGATTGTACTTTGGGTTATAAGTATACCTCTGTTTTTAAATGGGAATTTAAAAGCCTGTGGTAGAAATGTGGCAGCACCTAGGCAGCACGATGGCCATTAATAATGAATATGCTATTATCTTAGTCTGAATCTGTATCTAGCTTTTTTCCTTCCCTCTGTGAAGAGGAAATGGCAACGACTGTGCTATCTATCCAGCGCTCTGGGCATTTTTCTTTTGAGCCCTGGCCAGGAATATAGTGCTTTCATCTTTGTAAATGCCTGGTATTAATTCATCGCTAGGCTAATGGCTACTCCACACCTTCATTGGGTATCAGAAATATATTTGTAGGTTTTGTATTTCCATGGTTTAAAGGGAATTTTGCTGAAAATTATAGTGGGTAAATGAAGTCAGCCTGGGAAATAGCCTCCTTGAGTCATTAAAATTCTAGTGTAGATATCAAAAGTTCTCCTTTATTTGAGAATAATGATTCAATGTAATTTGGTACTAAACAACACCATTTCCCTGCATACCTCCCTCTCATTGGGGAGACAAAAGGAACTCAAGGGTGCTTCAGGCCTGTTCTCAGCTTGCTACCAAGAGGAAATGCTGGTGCAGATGCAGTAAAAATTTCAGTAAATGAAGACCAGGATTGAGTTGCTTGCGTTTAGCTGAGTGCAATGGCAGCTTCAGAAAAGATCTCCCAGGGTTGGGTAAGGGTTGCTTATAAGCATATAAAATTGTAAATACTTTGGAAAAACCTTTGCTATTTCAGGGATGTCTCTTCCTTGAATGTGGCTTTCTCTTCTGAGAATGTTTAGCTAAACTTTACCTGCCAGAGACAGACTAATTTGGATGATGCAAAACAGGGTTGAAAGAACTAACTTTTGCAGCAAACTTCCAAATATATTAGACGTTGGCATCAGGGTTTGTGACTCCATTTGATTCAATCCTGAAGGAAAATATTGCATCTTGTTTGTAGGGAGGTGACTACTTTGGACACTTCCTAATGGTTTACTTTCATTAACAACTTGGTAATTAAAGGCCTTGCAAAATGCATTTGCACTTTTAAGCCACAGTAGCTTGTTCTTTTCTAAAAGGAATCGGAAAGGGAATGAACATTATACCATCACCTTACACCAGAATCTTTTACATTATACCTTTTTCTTGCATAAAGTTGCATTTTTTTACAAGTCTTGGTGTGTCCCATTCCAGTATTTCCAGAGATAATGGGTCATTTGAAAACCTCTACCCTTTGATATAATAAACATCTACTGACAGCTAGGTAGACTGGGAAGATCTGGGAAAGTCAGGCCTTAGATCTGACCTGTTGAAGGTTGCGCCTCCAAGGAGCCAAGACACACAGTGCTTTCTGTGCCAGGACTGTCCTTGTCTATTGCACTAGTGAAGCCAGCATATTAATGCTGGTAAGCAAGTTTTTAAACACTTGTTATTTGAGGTCTTTAAAATTCTTCTGGTTAAGAACCTGCTTGAGAAATATTTAGTGGGACTGTAAAGTTGTTGATCAGAGGAATTGCACAGTGTATTTGCACCTCTTCCGTGTGTGATGCAGGTAGTGACTAAATAGCAGGTCTGTACCTTAAGAGTGCTGGGGATTCCTGCCCTCCTTTTATTGTTTACACTGAAGTTGAATATGAATGCAAGATGCCACACAAGTTTAGTGTTAATATAGTGCAATGTATTTGGCCATGCTGACCCAGTAATGCACTTCAGTTAAAAAAAGTATTTTTAATTGGTGGTGGTGGATTTTTTTGTTTGTTTGATTGTTTTACTCCCTCAAGTATAAATAGGTTGCAATCTTTTTGCTGTTTTCCTCTTGCATTTCTGTTCTGGATAACAGGTGGTCCAGATAGTTTTAAAGGACTGATTGACGACTGGATTAGCTCTTCAAGCTGTCCTCACACTTGTGTTTGTTTCAAAAAACACCTTCATAAATCCTGCTAGTCACTTAGCTTTGCATATCTGTTTCTCTGTATGAGTAAGAACTTCCCATACTTGTGTGTACCTGTTGCAAGAATCTGTTTTTAGCTCAGTGGATAGAATGAAGGATAAGGTATGTAGACTTGGCAGTCTGCTTCTTGAAGTTTATCCTCCTTTTGGAAGTAGTATTTGGATGCCTTTGGCTCAGTCCAAGCCCTGCAGAAGGAACATGTTCAGGCTGGCATTGTCAGACTAGCTGATGGGTAACACGCAAGTGAACCAGCCTGTCTTACAGCTGAATGTTACCAAACTGGGAACATTGCATTTAATTTATGGCTTTCTGTTTTTTCCCCTTTTCAGTCTTGCTAACCCTTTGCTAATGGGTGTGATGGATAGATAGCTCACTTGAAATCTGAATTAGTGTCTATGCGAAGTAGATTTAACACATACAGGCTTCATTCTTTCTTCAAAAGGCATTTAACAAAGGTATGGGGTTTGTATTGCCTGTGGTTGGGTTTGTCTCTTTGTCACAAAACCATCTGAGAGGAGAAGTGGAGAGAAGTGAAAGAAGGAAGACAGCACTGGATTTAATCTGCACAGCTTTAGTGTGGGCTGGGGACAACTGTTAAGCTCGGCCACGTTTTTCCTGCAGTAAATATGACTGCCATGAAGCATTTCTGCTAGTTAATGCTGCTGACATCAGACTTACTTTTACCGAGTCTGACAAATCTGTGGTCTGAGGAAAATGAAAATGAAAGCTCCTACCTTTCCTCAAAGAAACAAAGGCCCTTTTGAGAAAGAGGGCACACTGTGGGCACTCTGGTTTCTTATTTCAGTTCTGCTGAAGGGCCCCATTGTAACCTCTCCTGCCTTTTGCCCCCCTCCCTCCCCCTTGCTGGGTTTACCTGCTGAGCAGGTGAAAGGATTGGCTGATGAAAGCTGCCGGAGAGAGGGGAGGAAAGGAGGGCAGCTGAAAAGCTGGCTTGATGCGATTTAACAACAGTGTAAATAACTGCAAGAAAAAGATCTGGGTAATCAGGACAGTGAATGTGAATGCCTGGCCCTGGTGGTGTCAAATACAGTCAAAAAGCCACCCCAATGCCTTTCTGTGCCCAGCTGTGTAAACAAATGAACTACATAGGAGGGAGTTATCTTCCATTCTGTCTTAGGAGCATCTTGGTTGAAGATTCACAGCTATCAGAAACCATTAGTATGTTTACTGCATAAGCAGTTGTGTAAAACGCTGTGGTTGTTACTGAAGCTGTCGTCTTGTGCTTCTGCACTTGGTACTGCTTCCTGCAGTGGCCTTCTGTTACTAACAGTTTAGTCCTATTTTTTTCATTTCTGCTGAAGGAAAACCTGGGGAAAAAATTACCCTCCCTTTATTAGGACTGAATGGTACACACTCAGTTATGCAGTTCGTAGATTTCATACTTGAAAATTAAAGCTTTTATTGACTTGTCTAATGTGTTTACAAATTAACACATCAAACCCAAGATATAATCAGGCCACTATTAAGGCTTGTATTGACAGCTTCCTAACAGGCAGTACGGTACTGTACAAGTAGCGGTTTTCTGCTATGAGAGTTACGGCTAAAGCATTATCTTCTGGCCTGGAAGAAATCTCAGGATAACCATGGTTTCTAATTGATGTTTCATTGAAAATGGCACCTGGTTGTGCTGATGACATGACAGCGTAGCGACTGTGAACAAGCTGAAACTAAAGCTAACAGTGGAACTATGATGGTGTGTCCTTAACAAGTTCCTCACTGTGTTTTTGGGGAGAGTGGGATGGTGTCTATTGCCCGTGCTACAGCTGATTTGACTGTCTGATTTGTTGTTAAGGTAACATGCTATCTTGGGTCTTCTTCCCAGAATTGTATTCCATGGCTTCATACTCCCACAACACTGAAAACTAGACTTTTCTTCCTCAGCAGCTCTCATGGTGCAGAGAAATTCCTCTTTGCCTGTGCTGGATTAGGAAACTGCTCTGTTTCCATTTTGAGTTCACAGGTAGTTCCTAATTTCATACAGTCTCTTCTAGGAAGTTTTTTAGGTGCAGCTAAGCAAAGGTTGGTTAGCATCAGCTTCAAGGCCAACATTAAAAAGATTGACTTCTTAAAATTTTTTTAATAATATAAACTTAACACTTAAATTACCTTCTTAGAATATAAATAAGTAAGGCTGGAGATTAAGTTGTCATAAAGGGAAATAAACTCAGTGGTCTTGGATTCAGTAGTACTAATCTTAATTTACTACATACAGAAGGTTAAAAATTAGTAACTACTCCTTTGCCCAGCGTTATGAGTTGACAAGCAGAAAAATGGGAAATGCCCCAATATTTCCAATTGTATATGTTCTAAAATGTCTCATCTCCCCCTAACAGGACCTTGAACTGGGGTAACTGATGAGTTAGAGGAAAGAGGTCTATGTTTACAATTTATACAATACAATCAAATGGCCAAAACTGAAGCAATCTGGCAGACTATGGAGTCAGCTGTATTCTCCTATGCCTGTGTCTTTGCACCGGAACAGTGGAAGGGCATTAAACTATTCTGTAGCAGCTGGGAGCACCTCAGGCTAATGGCATGGCCACAGAAATGAAACTGTCTTTATTTGATTCTCCTGCAAGGGACTGAGTTGGGAAATCACTATGCAGGAAATACAGTCCAGGTGTTCCAGGTGGAATAAACCATGAAGCCAATGATGTGGTAGCTCCATCTCAAAGAAATGATGAAAATGAGGATGGGAGTGAGGTGGAAGTGCCTACTTGTGTAGATGGAGGGTTCTCTGCCTATTTTTTGTATGTGTGTGGGTGGTCTTCGGGCTGTTTTGTAACAAATTCCTATTCTGCAGCTGTCCAGCTTGCCTTAGAAGAAAGTATTTTCCAGAAGCTGGGACTATAAGGGTGACGATGAAGGAGCCCTATTAATCTTTGGGCACACAAATCCCTCTTCACACGGCGATACGTTGTTTGACACTCGTGCATACTTCCTTTCTTTAAACAATGATAACAGCTGTACATTAGCACTTCTAAGAACTTGACTGAGCTATTTCACAAGCAGCGTGTTTGCATCCTTTAAGTATGGTAGAATATTCTTTGATAGTGTCTAAATGCATCGGCCATGCAAGTGTGGTGTATACAGCATGCTGCAAATCTTACTGTTGGTGCAATGTAAATTCTCCTTTAGGGAAGCCACTAAACCAAGCAGCATACTGCTCCCTGTGAGTGGCTGACATCTTTTTGTTATCAAGTGGTTTTCAATTAGTCCAAGGTGGTCTAGCAGGCTCCTGCTCTTTTTAAAGTCTGGTGTTCTTGTGCTGCCTCTGGAAAATGAATATTGGTTACATTAGTTTTCCTGACTGCCCCATAGGAGATCTGTTTAACAGTTTTCTTGATGAGCACTGATGTTCGCTCAATAGTTCTCCATAGCTTTGCACCATTTCTTGATGTCAGTCAACAAGAGGATGTCATGAAGGCTGCCCTGTGTGGAATTTGGCAGATAAAGCTGACTTTACAATGCACAGTAATTGTGTCAGACTTTGAAATTGTGCTGAGCGATTGGTTTGCAGAAGTAAAGTTGATGTGGAGTGATGGAGGGTATTGTGGGGACTGAGTAAGTTGTGCTTATGCAGAGTTATTTATAATCTTAACATAAAGAGCTGCTTGGGTTACTGCTTTCAGAATATTTCTCTTTTATTTGTTACACTTCTGTGGAGTGTATCCTGGCTGCCGAGCCAGGGGCTCTTCGAGTAGATTCATCCTTAGGCTGTTGTTCAGCAAATCTGTTGAAAATTGTTCAAACACAGGTTAGAAGAAGGTGCCATTAAGTGCTGTATTTCAGACTGCCATGCCATATTTAAGTTCTGGTTTTTATCTGTATATAACAATGCCTGTGACACATGCTGTTGATCATGATTTTTCTTTCTCTCTATCAGACCGTGGAACATGGATTTCCCCATCAACCCAGTGCACTGGGCTATAGCCCATTTCTCCGCCTTATGGCCATTGGAACGCGATCGGGAGCCATCAAACTGTATTCTTTTGAACAACTTTGGCTAGATTTCTCTGACAGCATCAGAATGTGCAACTTTGAAGACACTGTAACAAGTTAGACTAAGTATAAATTTGCAAGCAAAGGATTCTGAACATTGGAACAGTTTTCCTAGGTTAGAAATTATTTCGCTCTAATCGGAATGGTGTTATCTTGCCAAGAGCTGAACTATAGCTCAAACAGAAGCTGAGCTGATGCAGATATTCAACAAGATTCTTTGCTTTTGCTATGGAGAAGGTCAGACTAGATCTGGCCTAAGTTTAGCAATCCTTCATGTTGTAAATTCCAGGGTTGTTTAAATATTTGTGTCAGGGTTCCTTTTTTTTTTTTTTTTCCTCCTCTTTTTTAAAGCAATTCTGTTTCAAAGGTTAAAACTGAAGTCAGAAATGCTTTCAGCTTCCGGACGTTTTTGACCATCCAGGCATTAAAGACCTAAACATCGAAAGTGGTGACTTTTTTTTTTTAGCTAATGATGTCTAGTCTGATTTTTGTGTATATGCGAGGCACTGAGGTGTTTCCCACGGCACAGTGCCAGCTACTCAAGCTGTAAAACAGGCGTATCACTCAGCCCAGAAAGGAAAAGTTGGTGCTCTCTCTGCCTGCTTAATCATTCATTCCTGGTGTTGTTTGTGCTCAGGGACTGGACTCCACATGCAGGCGGTAGCCATCTGTCTCTTGGTTACAAATTAGTTAAGCAGGATTGTAGTGTCTGGGAAACCACTAAACATCCCTGAGAGAAAACAGGGTCCAGGCACCTCTTCTGCTTCTCCTCAAAGAATGGAGTAAACTCCCATGTTCTCCTGTAGTGTACGTAACCTGCCAGAAGCGTCTAAAATCAAAGTAGATGTGGGTTGGTTCTTTTCAGTCCAGATCACCAACAGTACAACATGGTTTCAAACTAATCTGTTTCCATCTTGCTTGCTAGCAAGCCTCTTATCAATTAATTGTAGCTGTAGGTCATCTTAAATACTGTAGATCCTCAACAGACTCTTCAGATACGGTGCTCCCGGGGTGGAGTTCATGGGTTTACATGAAGAAAACAATACTGTAATGCAGATTCACTTTATACCTGATCAGGTAAGTGTGTTTTCAGTACCTCTGTGACTTACGGAGACCTCTCTTAAACAGGTGTGAGTTTGTTCCAGGCAGCTGGGCTCCTATTACCAAGTATATTCAAATGCTGCTTGGTCGGGAATGCTTATCCCAGTGTTATTTTGTGCTCTCAGCAGCCCTTGTTGCTGTGGAGATGCTTGGTAAAACTTAAGAGTAGCTTTATTGTTTGTAACTGTTAGTCATTTATCTCAAACAACATATTTGGAATGGTAATAAGGCCAGAATAGTTCAGGCAATCTGCTGCAGAAGGGAGACCTTCCTCTTCCTTTTGCAGCCCCTATTCTTTCCGTAGCACTGGGTGCTCTTTCTTCTGCAGAACAGGTAGCACAGCAGCTGCTGCTGAACTGATCTAATTATTTGCAGGAGTTCAAAACAGTACTGCTAACCTCACCTGCTCTTAGCTTGTTACCTTTGTGTTTTGGGGTATTGAATCTTGCTCCTGGGGATTACTGAACAGTTATTGCCACTAAAAATAGGAAGGCAGAATTTTCCAAAAGTCTGGTTGTCTAACCACTTTCCCTTCCCTTGACTGGCAGACTGGTGTCTTGACCATGTACTTTGTTGCCTGATGCCCCCAGTATAGGACTAGTGGCCTCTTTATGAGAGGGATTTAATTCTTGAGGCGGTTTTGGGTGTCTGTTTGCTTAACTAATGGTATAAGCTGAAACTCCCATAGGGAGTGTTGCACCAGGTGTGGTTTCAGCAGGTAAAATGCTGCAATTTGAACATACAGCCAGCAGGGCTGGGCTCATAAAAGGACTCTGACACAACCCTCCAGAATGAGGTTGGACATGAAGAATGCAAGGAGTGTGTGGTGTAGTAGACTGTATCAGCCCCACCCAAAACTGGGGTGTGTTGCAGCAAACCATGCTGAGCGAGAAGGTGGTGAGCTAACAGCCTGCAGCTGCCTTGCTGAGCTTTACAGCATAGGCTGATCTTTCCAAGAGCCTAAATCCTTGTCATCCCCCTCAGTGATAACCTGTGCCTTTGTCCTATAAAAGAGGGTTTTCAGGTTTTCAGCCTTTAGGCTACTTCTTGTCTGCCCCCAGCCCCCATATCTCCCTCACTGTTCACCAGCGGTGTTGCTGCAGTATATAACCACCACTGTAAAGACCTGTGGCTGGCTCCTCAGTCCTGTTTTAGCAGAAAATTATGAACAGCAGCAACTTTATTGCTGGATTTACTGTGTTATGTTTAATATTGTGATTCTGAAAAAAGCATATTGTGTGGTTTTGTAGTGCCAGCTGGTGACATTGCTAGATGATAACAGCTTGCATCTCTGGAGCCTGAAGCAGCATGGTGGAGCATCTGAGCTGCGGGAGGAGCACCGCTTCACGTTGAAAGGGCCACCTGGGTAATGCACAAGGGTGTTTTTGAGCTAGTTTGGGGATAAGCAAGCAAGTAAGAAAATTCAGCTATTGTTCTAGCTAGAGCTTGTCCTGTTCTTACAGACTCTCACTCCTGTGAATCCATTAAAGGGGCATCCATGGAAACCAGGCAGGAGTTGGCTAGGGCCCAGGAGACCACCTTTTAAGTGTGTTGTACCAATGTAAAGGGCGGTGTCTTTTTTTTTTTTTTTTAATATTGTGCATCCACTTCTGTGCTAACAGGAGCTGTAAATCTTAAGGCTAAGTAAATCTAAGCATCCCTTAAATCAGAGTTTAAAATACTGCTATGGTTTTAGTTTCACTTGATCTTGCCAGTTTTGGGTGAGGTATTTTTAGCTCCTTTGGGGACTCTTAATAAGAGAGGCTCTTGTAAAAAGGCATCTGGGTCTTTGTCTATGCGCTTGTCTAAAGTCTTTTGACATGATTTATGTTAAAGCTTGTGTTTTCCTCCTTCAAAAATCTGTACCTGTAAAACAAATGACACTTGTAAATATCCCAGCTGAGCTGTTCCTTCTCTCAAGTACAGTAACAATTGTCTTTTTGCATGGAGCTGATGAGAGTCTCTTTGCACCCCCAGGTCTCCACCGAGTGCCACACAGATAACGGCTGTCCTTCCCCATTCCTCACGGGAAGTCCTGTATCTTGGCACGGAGAGTGGCAACATCTTTGTTGTGGAGCTTCCATCATTCAGAGTGCTAGAGGACAGAACCATAACCTCTGAGGCTGTTCTGCAGCGGTGAGTGAGCAAACAGGCACTGCTGTGTAGAGGTGGAATCCCCTGAGCTGACATATCCTTTGTTAAAATGTCACCCTACATTATGGATTGGGGCCTCGCTCTTGTGTTAAGCATTGTCCAAATCTGCATGACTCCTGTGAAAATAACTTTTGATCCTGGTATGCGTGAAGTTTCTGTCCTGGTCAGCCCAGTACTGTCACTGCGGAGATACAGTATACAGGCAGAACTGTACTGGAGACACTTGGACTAAATCTGCAAACCTTGTGCCCTTTCCCTTGTGTTTACTCTTGCAAAAAATCTTAAACTTAGCTGTAATTACTCATTTAATTTTTTGACTATTGGGAGAACCTCTGATGCTGCTTTGTCCTAATGAGGATTTTGTCACTCTGGAGTTTCAAATACTGATGAAAACTGTCCTGCTTCATGTCGTTGTTGCTTCTTACTGACATTTCCATGTTACCTTTATTCTGTAAGAGTCATAAGAGAATAGGGTGGGTGATTGAGACTGTCTTTACACTCCTGGGATCCAGTCCTGGAATTCATTGTAAACCTTGGGTTTTCCCTGAACAAAATGGGACTGGATGCATGTTCATGTGGCAGGCCTGGTGTGATGTCTTACATAAGATTTTTCTGATGCTTGAAGAATTTCCGTAAAGATTGTACTTATTCTCATCTGTTTGAACTTTTTGTTGCTTGATTTCTCATTCTTATACCTTAACTGTTGTTACAGTCGTATTGGGTTCTACCTGGAATAAACTTGTCTTGGTTTTCTCTTCTGCTTCTGTAGGGTACCGGAAGATTACTGTAACAGGCGATCATGTGAATTAGTGGAAGCCCTTCGGGAGCATCCTAAGAACCCTGACCAGATCCTGATTGGATACAGCAGGGGCTTGATTGTCCTCTGGGACCTGCAGAATAACAAAGTGACACACCATTTCCTGGGCAGCCAGGTATTAATTCAATCTAAAGGCAGTTCTGCAGGGCTCTCTCCTCTCAGAGCACTCTGAAGACAAGTGAGTGTAGGGAGAGCCTGACAAAGCTTTGCTTTTTTTTTTTTTTTTTTTTCCCCCCTGTAAGAATGCATTGGTTTTGGGGGGGTTAACAGCTCTCTGGAGAGCAGTCATTGTGTGCCTTTCTCTTCAGCAACTGGAGAACCTCTACTGGCAGAGAGATGGCAATAAATTCATTAGTTGTCACTATGATGGGAGTTACACCCAGTGGCCAGTATCCAGTGACAACAGGCAGCCTGAGCCTCTGGAAAACCTTGTGCCTTATGGTCAGTAAGTGAAGTTTAATTGTTACATATTTGTCTAAACTCAAACTTGTTTTGAGCTTGTGTGGGATGTTCAAGTCACACTGTCCCCAGTGTTTAATCCTAATGGCAGAGTGCAGAGCTGCCTTTTGAGTGGGTCATGAGCCTGGACTAAGGGATTTCAGTCCAGTTTTTTTCTTTGATTTTGAACTCCCTTTACATTGTTGAGATCTGTTCTGAACATGGAGAGTGAATGTGCTGAAGAAATTAGTGTCCCTTATGAAGAAGGGTGTTGGTGATTTAGCTCTTTGTTTTAGTTCAAGTGTCCTTTTCAGGAGTTGCTTGGATCTTCTGTAATTAATAGTGAGCTAAGTGTACTTCTTGTTGACCTGAGTGGTGATGAAATGGTGTCTCCAATTTGCTGAAACCCATCAAATAGGGATGACCTCATCTTTTGAGTCTATAGAAGCTTCTAAATCTCTATCACCTTTACATTAGTTTCACGAATGCCTGTGTTTTTAAGAATCCTTTCTGGTTAATCAGCTTCTACAACAGCACTTCCACTCCCTGTTAGCCATCAGCAACATGATTCAAAACTTCCCCTGAGTCTAAGCCTTGTTTTGCTGAGGAGTACTGTGGTCAGTGTGTCGCAGAAGGCTTGTCTGATGTGGCTTGCTCTGGGGAGGTGGTGATGGTGCTGACTAACAGATGGCTGCCCTTGGCTTGGAGGCTGAGGTGACCTAGGTGAAGCAGAATAAGGAACTTCTTACACAAGGATGCACTTCTTGAATTACTCTGTTCTCTTAGGTCCTTTTCCTTGCAAGGCCATCTCCAAGATCTACTGGCAGACAACAAAAAATGGGTAAGTTTGTGGTGTATCCCTTAACTCTCACCTGTTTAAAGGCTCTTAAAGGGTGCAGCGCGTAATACCCTAAGAGCCCTTTAGAGTAACGTTACAAGAATTTTTTGTCAAGGTTTGGCTTGCCTCATGTCTTTGAAATTTTGCTTACTCCTCACTTCAGCATGCACCACTAACTCTGTGTATTTGTTAAGGCTTCCTTACATCATATTCCAAGGAGGGATGCCCCGGGCTAGCTATGGTGACCGGCACAGTATCTCTGTTGTCCATGGCAGTCAGCAAACAGCCTTCGACTTCACGTCACGGGTGATAGACTTCTTCATAATCTTCAGTTCAGAGCCTACTGCAGGTATGTGATGAAAGGGCATTACTGAGGAATTAGAAGAGCTGTGTACGCATGTGGAAATCTGCTTGGTATAAGCAGCATAAGAAATGTGAAGGAGGTCAGTTGTTTGAGGATTTTTTGAGACTTTGATGGAGAATCATTTATGTTGGAAAAGACCCTTAAGATTGAATCCAACCGTAAAAGAGATTTGCTTTTTGAAGTACTGGTAGAAAGAATGGGCTGGTTACAAATGCCATACATTTCTCAAAAAATTAAGCTACTCCATTAATGAGAAAAGATCTTTTAGGTTCATGTCAGTGTAAGCTCGACACTGGACATAACGAGGTCGTGAAATGAGGATCTGAATATTGCTGTTTGGAAATAGCACTTCAAAGGAAGCAATAATTAAAACCAGAATTTACTCCCACTGAGACACTGTTTCTTTTAATTACTACCTGGATTTACAACTACGGTTCTGGGTAATAAATCAGCAAAGGGTGCAAGGGTCAGTATACAGAGAACTTAATTTACTTACTGCTGGTGGACATGAATGTAAACAGTTCTAAAACTGAATAGCACTCATTCCAGGGCTTGCTTAGAGATTGTCAGATTCTTGCTTCTGTTGAAGAGCTTTGTTGCCCTTATTTACACAGTAGCTGTAATATTCTCTCTTTTTGTGGAATTGTAAAGGATTTTCCTCAAAAATTCTTTGTCTAATGCTGGTGTAATTCTTGCTTCTGGTTCACTTGAAGTAACTGAGTATAAAATGCTATTTCAAGTTCTGCAAATGTGCAGTATTGGAAGTTGGGTCAGAGCAAATCGCAGAAGTCTAGATGCTTTTTAGGAGCTTGTAGGCAAATCTTCTGTTACTGAAGCCAGTCTTCTTCTCTGGAGACATTCAAAGCCCGCCTGGATGCGTTCCTGTGTGATCTGATCTAGGTGTTCCTGCTCCGGCAGGGGGATTGGACTAGATGGTCTTTTGAGGTCCCTTCCAGTCTCTAACATTCTGTGATTCTGTGTGATTCTGTGAATTTTCCCAGGCGTTCTAGCTTCTGGTTTACCTAGTAGACTAGTTTCTAAACTTATTTGTCTTCTGGACTGCAGGTGGTGGTGACAGCTCCCAGCTCCACACTGGGCATTCAAATGTGCAAATGCAGTTTGCTCCCTCTGGCCTGTTGTACAAAGCAGACCACAGATCCAGGGGAGGACTGTCTTGGGAAAGTAGGCATAAAGAAACAGCTTTTGGATTCCCACCCACCTCTCCCCCCTAGACTTTAACACATGCTCTCAAGTCACTGAAAAATCAGTAAAGAAATAGGCAGAATGTAACTGAGATGAAGTGCTTGTGTATGTTTATTATTACAGATTTTTGCTACACATCTCGGCCTTTTATAAGCATCTTCCAAATTTGCAGAACCTATAGGTCTAAACCTTCAGGCTTAACAATGCCATTAAACTTGAGGTACCATTTAGCTTTCACTGTTAAATAAATTAGACCCTTTTACTTTCTATGAAGTTGCCAGAGCTGAGATTCTAGATGATGGGACAAAAGTCTTAAAGATTAAACAAATCTCAGTTTTTTAGGTGAGAGATTGACTACTTAAAGTTCAGTTCCTGGATATGATTAGAAGTCCTTTAGGATGAAGTAACTGAACTTAACAGGCTTTATATTTATACTTCCCAAGGATTGAATTATCTGGTTAACGCGACTTCTAGTGGGCACAGACAGGAGCTGCTACAGGAAGCTGAAGCTGTTGCACTTAGATGAGGAAGTTTTTTTACAATAAAATGAGGTTTCTGTGGTTGACAAGCTTCCTTGTGGCTGATTGCCTAACCTTAGTGGATCTACGTAGCTTGCCTTGTTTGCCCTTAAGCAGTCTTCCCTGCAGTGGCAATGTGAAGGCATTAATTGTATACCAAAGCCACTTAATTTAATAAGCACAGAGCTTATGCATTGCAGCATGGTGTTAGCTGGTGACTTTCCACTACCCTGAATATGCTGTGGAAACACTTTTTAAAAGGCTGGCCCTTCCTGTTTTCTTTTTAAAATTAGCAGGTGGATGAGTGTATGGCAGTCATGACATTCTAGCATGCTTGCTTGTTCAGCAACTTAAAATAGACTCTTGCCATAAGCAATGCGCTCAGATGTGTGCTTTTGCAGGGAGAAAATTATTGTTAAAACAGTATATTTGGTTAATGTTGGCAGCAGCAGTGAGTGCAGGGCTGATCATGCATAATGTAGTACAGGTATGATATTACTTGTTCTATTCAGAAGTCCTGTAGGCAACTGCAAATGATGGCACATAAAGCAAAGCAAAACTGAATAGAAAACATTTTTCTCATTAAGAAACTGAACTGATTAATCATGTGCGATGGCTGTGGCTAGTCAGAGGTGAAATTTGGGGTGTCTATAACTAGAGTGATGCCAGGTACTAATTACTTGAAGTTAATTTTGTGAGTGATCAGTGTTGGTATGTGCTTATGTCTATAAAGACGCCTTCTTGCAAGTGTATTCCGGGTAATCAAACAACTAAAGAAGGGAAGTAAAAGTACAGGTTAGCAGGGAAGGTCAGTGAAAAGCTGCTGGTTTGCTTATGGCTCACTATTTATCACCCACCCGCCCTGATGTGACATTACAGCTATGCATTCACTCAGATTTCTGTAGCTGTGTTATTTGTTACTGGTGTGAACTTACTCGTGGTTTTGGTTTTCCCCACCAGTTGCTAGTGTGGCTCTCGTGAAGGTTACTGCAACAATGTCCTTGTAGAATAAATATTTTTTCACTTTCATTCCAGTTACAATGAAAAATCTTAAATTCTTGATTGTGTCAAGTGTGATCTGTAAAGTTACATTAACAGATGTTTTGTTTGTGATCTTGTCCAATATATGTATGAATATATATTAGACGAGGTACACGCTCTTTCAAAAAGACAGTCCAGAGGATGTGCCAAATATGTGAGAAGCAGGGAAAATGAAAATAAGAGAGATGAATTGTAAATACTTGTCAGTTCAAGCAGAGAAGCGTTCTGCAGAACCCCAGGCATTACTGTGTTTAAGCAGCTTAGCCTGGATGGACTGTGGTCCTAACACAGGACTAAATGGGTCACTGCTGGGGTTTGCATGTCTGTACACTCCATGCTGGTAATTAGCTGGAGGTAAACTCCTTTGAGTTCTGGCTTTTACAGTGGTGACTATGAGCTTGTGTTATTTAGCCATGTATGTTGTTAACAAATTTGTTTTTTATTCTGCAGTAGAAGCTATGAAAAGTCACTCTGACAGTCCCGGAGTGGTGTAAAGAAACATGAATTTGCAGTAAATCTGTTAGTATCTTGAAATCTATTAATATTAGTGCCTCAATAGGTCCAGTTAACACAGAAGCATATAGAAGTGTTGCCAACAAAAATGTTTGTGTAGAGCTCTGTGATAACAGTTTTCAAATAAGCCTTAGAGGAAGCTTGTTTCTATTAACCTTGGAGGTCATTTTTCTCAGCCCCAGTGAATCTTGTTTCTGCAGAGTTTGATGACCCTTCTGCTATGGTGGTGCTGGCAGAAGAAGAGCTGGTAGTTATAGACTTGAAAACTGCCGGCTGGCCAGCAGTCCATCCTCCGTACCTGGCTTCTCTCCATTGCTCAGCCATCACCTGCTCTCACCATGTCTCCAACATCCCACTGAAACTGTGGGAGAGGATTATCAGTGCTGGGAGCAAGCAGAACATTCACTACTCGAATATGGTATGGCAGCTTTAGATGTACATGTGTTCCTGTGCATTTCAGAACAGCACGACTGCTCCGAGTGTGGGTGGTCTGTGCTGCTGACTGTGTGTGGAGGGATGAGTCCCAACAGACGTTGTCCTGCCTCTTAATAGGGTCGAGAAAGGCTTTTTCCCAGAGTACCACCAATACAGTTACTCACGCTGGGGGATTAAAATGGGATATTTTTTTCAGGCTTTCACAAACTAGAAGGAAAGTCTGAGTGTTCCCAGCTGTCAGTGGTAACAAACTTCTCGTTTAAAGCATGAAGCTTTCGGCACAGCTTCTTGAGGAAATGTGTAGAATATCTCCTGAAAAGCACAGCTGGTGTCAGAACAGGAATATCTAATCCAAACAAAAGCTAACAGCACAGACTGTTTCACTGCCACTTGCACTGAAGTCCATGCTCTCCCGCTGACTGAATATTGTCCTCATGCTGTCACTGCCTAGGAAGTCACAGTCTTCCCTTAATGTATTTGTAGCCGTGGCCGATTGATGGTGGTACAAACATAGCTCCAGATCCTCCGCAGAGGGACTTGCTTCTAACAGGGTATGTATGTAAGTGTTAACCATCAAGGAGCCCTTTCCAGCTTCTGTTCCTCCTTTTGAACTAACTGAGGCTTTCCTGGGGGGTTAGTCTGTTCATCTTGTAGGGAGGAGGTTGCAACTTTACAGTACAACTTCTCAAATTGGGCTGCTAGCTTTGTAAAGCTAACTGATTCTGCTACCTCTGAGCAAACAGTTTGTCATGTCCACAGGTCACCTAGAAAGCTGGCTTATTTGTAGCTCTGACATGTTATCTGTTCCCCCTACAAACATCAGTGTAGAAGTCCAGGCAGTAATCCAGACTGGTTCAAAGGTAGCAATGTAAAAGCGGAACCTAATCGTGCAGGTTTTGAAGCTTCCCACACACACGCCTTACACTGTTCTGAATCTCAAAAAAGAGGTTAGCTCGGACTCCTGTCTGCTTTGATGAGCATGAGCAGATCTAGATAAGTGGTGGAAGCAGCTAGCAAGAGCTTGTCTCATCACGTAAAAATGTATAATTTTCTTTTCAAAGCACTTTTAAGAATTTCTGTGGGCTGTTCTTCAGACTTCATTCTTGATGCAGCAAGGTGTTAAAGTCCCTACTCTTACGTTAGAAGAATGTTGCCAATTTTCACCTGGAGAACTAAGATTAAAGCTTGATTTCTAGCCCCTCCCTCCCCCTTTTACTCTCCGAGTAATAGTATTTTTGTCAGGATGAGTTGTTCCTTCTGTATGTAGAGCTGATTTCCTTTTTGGTGCTTTTTGGAGTAACCTGAAATTGTACACTGGTGTCAGATCTCAGAATCTTTCACTTGCAGCTCTAAGTTGCCAGAGCTCAGAGCTTTGTAAACAGTGTGGTTTAATCTTTGATTGTTTTTCCCCTCTATTTTGTCATCCCCATCTGGGTAATTTGCTGTTCTCCTGTATGATGTGTGTTTCTCTAATCTTTCCCCATAAAGGCATGAAGATGGCACTGTGCGGTTTTGGGATGCATCTGGTGTCTGCTTACATCTCCTTTATAAGCTAAGCACAGTGAGAGTGTTTCTCACAGATGCTGATCCCAATGACAATATGAACACCCTGGGTGAGGACGAATGGCCTCCGCTTCGCAAGGTAAGATAGCTAGTGCTTGTAGAAGCTTTCTGAAAACCTGAGGAGTTTTGATTCTTGTCCTAGTTAATGCACCCCCAAAGACCAGCCGCTGCGTATTCTCTCGCCTAGGTTGGGACCTTCGACCCTTACAGTGATGATCCTAGACTTGGGATCCAGAAGATCTACCTGTGTAAATACAGCGGATACTTGGCTGTAGCTGGTACAGCAGGACAGGTATTGAAATATAAACAGTCATCATAAAGCTTGCTTTTAGTGCAGGTTGTCACAGTGCAACTTAGAAATGTGTTAAAATTGGAAGTACTTATTTCTATAGTGGTAAATCGATCCAGTTGCTGGAAACATTTCATGATTTTCTGCTTTCTCTGATCTGTATTTTAGACTTTATCTAATGCTGTTTATCAGCCCAGAGAGATGCTGTAGTTCTGCAGCTGCTGAGAAGGATTGCTTGAATTGTAAAAGCTGTAGCAAAGTTTGTCCTCTTCCTTTCAGGTACTGGTGATGGAACTGAATGATGAAGATGCAGAACATGTTGTGGACCATGCTGAAGCAGATCTCCTGCAGGACCAAGAGGGCTATCGATGGAAAGGTCATGAGAAACTAAAGACTCGAGATGGACCTGTTCGATTTGAAGCTGGTTTCCAGCCATTTGTCCTTGTCCAATGTCAACCACCAGCTGTAGTCACCTCGTTGGCCCTTCACTCTGAATGGAAGCTTGTGGCCTTTGGTACTAGTCATGGTTTTGGGCTTTTTGACCACCAGCAGAAACGACTGGTCTTTGTCAAGTAAGTATTTTCTTTCTGGGAAGTCTGTGGTACTCATCTGTTAAAGATGGCCTGGAATTGCTAACAAAGCAAATCGTTATAAGTGATTTATCAAGAGCAGTCAGTGTAACAAGAAGCCCTGCCTCTTTGGACTCTGTCCTTGAAGATCTTCAGGAATATATAAGCATGTTCTGACACCTGTGTGTGTCCTGTTGGACTCTTGGGAGTGATTGCCACCCAGTAGAAAGTGACCACGTGCCTACTGTCTCTGTCTTTCAGGTGTACTCTGCATCCCAGTGACCAACTGGCCTTAGAAGGCCCACTGTCTCGAGTGAAATCCTTGAAGAAGTCCCTCCGTCAATCATTCAGGCGGATCAGAAGAAGCCGGGTGTCCAGTAGGAAGCGACGAGGAGGTAGTGGAAATGCCTCAGAGGTGAGGGGCCCACCTTTTTGGGGTCCTGTTTACATCTTGGAGCATGCAGAGTCTCAATTAGACTGCCTCGAGGAAGAGGTGGTCTGCAGTCCTGCCATGGTATTAGTAGCTCCTGGTATAAGGGCAAAAATGGCAGCTTCTGATGCTGCTATCTCTTAGATAAAATAGTAACATTTTCAGAGAAAACATACTGTCTGTAGTTGAACATATGATGCAGAATATACCTGTTCACTGATATGTTGGGGCTTTCCCTTTCTGTTGCTGCCACTTTTACTGTCTCTCTCTCTCCCCTATGTCTCTGCCTGACTGACAAAATGTCTCCTCATCTTTGAAGGTGCAAGAAGCAAATGCCAAATTTGACCAAGACGCATTGCAGGAAATGGAACTGGCGCCAGTCCAGCGGAAGATTGAAGCCCGGTCTGCAGAAGACTCTTTCACTGGCTTTGTGCGCACCTTATATTTTGCTGATACCTTCTTGAGAGACAGTGAGTAGAAAAAGCATCTCTCCTTTCTTCCAAATGGGTTTTTCCTCATTCTGCCAAGGAATATATTAGGAGTTATTGCCAGGAAAATTCTGCACCTCCTGCGTCCTACTTTGTGCAACACTGAAAAGCTAATATAGAACAAGAGCATATGTTGTCTTGCAGAATTGTTATTCAGCCATTCTGGCTGCTGCCTAATCCAAGGCAAGTAGTAGTTCATCTTTGGATGCAGCCTTTATGTACGGTTTTAAAATGTGCTGGGATGACATCTGACTTTTTAGTGTAAGCTTTTCCTTGTCTCATTACTCTGAAGCTCACCCCAGCCCCCAGCAGAGCCTTTTAATTTTGGTGGTGGCTGGTTGTGCATCAGAGCCCAAACAGATATTATGCACAAGTTTACTCTGCTCATATGTGATATAAATAGGTGAAAACTGGGTGCAGCAATTGTAGTGTCTGATGGAAACAGCACTCTGTTCCCTTTACTCACATGCCATGTCCTTTATCATGTACATCTATTGGGGAAAGAATTGTAAGAACCTGTAGTTTCCCTGGCACGTCTGCCCTAATATAAAGATATTTGGGATGTAAACAGAGGGAGGATGTGTATAGCTAGTGGAAAGCAGTTATCCAAGGATGTCATAGATGGTGCCTTGCTCATGAGCCTTCTTGTTGCTCCAGGCTCCCGCCACTGCCCGTCTTTGTGGGCAGGCACCAATGGAGGTACAGTCTACGCCTTCTGTTTACGTGTTCCTCCGGCAGAGAGGAGGATGGATGAACCTGTCAGGGCAGAGCAGGGTAAGTATGCCTTGTGAAAGCAAGGTCCTAGTGGAGCTGAGCTATCATTTCTATAACCAAGAGTTACATACAGAAAAGTAAGGTAGCTGAACTGCTGCCGTTTATCAGTGAGAGTGGAGCTAAATTATAGCAGTGTCTGAGCTAAGCAACGCTTACTGCAGCAACAGAACCGAAGGGTAAGCTCCAGCACTGCCTGACGTGCCTTAGCCTCGTTTCCTACTGACTTCAGAAATTTAAATTTGCATCAGCTGTCATTGAAGTTTACCATCAAGCCTCAGTGCACATGTACCTTATTCTGACAGCTGGACCTGTGATCTTTATATAACAGTAGTTACTGTTTAACATGAACCAGTTCAGTCCAAATACCCTTTAAATTTTTTTAGGCTGTGTTTCTATAGCCAAGTTGTATAGGTTTCAGCTTTGAGAGGATGTGAGTGATGTTCTAACACAGTGTCTCTGATTAGACTCCTGTTTGGTTTTTCTGCTAATTTTCCTCCTTATCTTGCTTGTCTAGCCAAAGAGATCCAGCTGATGCACAGGGCTCCTGTTGTGGGTATACTTGTCTTGGACGGACGCAGCACTCCCCTCCCAGAACCTCTAGAAGTAGCACATGACCTTTCTAAGAGTCCTGATATGCAAGGCAGCCATCAACTGCTGGTGGTTTCTGAAGAGCAATTTAAGGTAAGTATTGCCCAGGGGGTGTATATGGGCTGCGTGTAAAATCTGCTAAAACACTGAGCAGTGCTCAGTGGAAAGATAACTCTTGGGAGTGTTTATTCTGCTGTACCTGAGTAACACCCCTGGGACAGCGTTTCTGTTTGGTGCAGTCCATAAATGAGGTGTGTGCTGACAAATTGGGTATTCAGCATAGTGATGCACATGCTGAACACATAAATTTTATTCCTATATTACATTATACTCTCTGGACAAGGCTGCTGCTGCTCTTGGGAAGAGCTTTTGCTGTGGTTAGTGCAGAAGCAGGAATTGGTAGGCATTTCTATGAAGCAACTAAAAAGTTCTTGTTTTGCACACTAACTAGTCAGCATAAAAGAGTTGAAGTAGCTTGCTGTAGGCTGGCCCTGGGTTTTTAATGGGGAAGAGCACACGGTTAGTGTAAACTCTGTTCTCTTTCTGTAATAATTTGTAGCCAAATATGGAGGGGTTTTGAAAGAACTAGAGGAGAAATGCAGTTTGCAGCTGGAAGGGTAAAAACTGCTTGATGTCAGAACAGAAGCAGATTCCAATGCTGACTGTGACTGATTACTACTTGTCCCATGAGCAGGGGGCCAGGTTGACTCAGGTTACACCTGTGTGTACTTGCGCTGAATGAGAACATTGTTAAAGGAAGGAGCAGGGGTGCGGCTGCTGCCATTGTGCAGGAAAGAGATGTCAGTGTCTTGTTTCTGTTGACAGGTATTCACATTACCCAAAGTTAGCTCCAAACTGAAGCTCAAGCTGACGGCCCTGGAAGGCTGTAGGGTACGAAAGGTGACGGTTGCTAACTTTGGCAGCTGCAAGACTGACGATTACAGTGAAAATGACCTGACTGTCCTGACTAACCTGGGAGACATTCAGATCATCTCACTGCCCTTCCTCAAGTTACAGATCCGCTACCCTTGCATCCGCAAAGAGGATGTGAGCGGCATTGCATCCTGCGTCTTCACCAAATACGGCCAAGGTAAGGCGTGCTTCTCCCAAATCACTGCCTCTGTTGTGTGTTTGAGAAAATGGAAAAGGGAGTATAGGGCTTGGTTTAGAACTGGCTGTGTATATATGTGAATATTATGTAAATATACCCATTATATGTTCCTGGGCAGTTGCCAACAGGTGCTGCCGTGTGAATTAGCAGAAGTGAGTTTATTCCATTATTGTTAATGAATAGACTAGTTTTTAGATAACAGGTTGGATGTGCCCTGTAGGTAGCTTCCATCTGGCCACCCTTCTCTTGTCTGGAGTGAAGAGAGTGGCTGTCTGTGCAGCAGGCGCTGTGGAAATGGCAGCATTGTGCCTCCTATACATGTCTGTGGCTCAGCACTCAGATTGCAAAACTGAGATCCCACATCCTATGGCTGCCGAAGGTGGATCATTGCTTTGCAGTTCAGTTTTTACACCTTTCTGTGCTGCAAAAGTGTCAGCACAGGACAATACAATTATCTCTCAGCATAATCTTAAATTACGCAGTCTCTAGGCTAATCAGTTCTTGGGAAACTGGGGTAATATTTTCCTCAATGTTTCCTCCTCGTTACGAGGAAATGCAAGCCCTTTCAGCCAAACATAGAGGATGCTTAGAACTGTTCTTTTTGGATCACCTCTAGTTCTGGAACTGTATTCTTGAACTTGAGGATTGCTTACAAATTCCCAATCATCTCTAGGTTTCTATCTGATCTCACCATCGGAGTTTGAGAGGTTTTCCCTTTCTACCAAATGGTTAGTGGAGCCCCGGTGCGTTGTGGATGTGCCAGAAGTTACAAGCAACAATCATGTGCACAACAAGTCTGGCATGGGGAATGCTACAAGAAAATTCAGGTAAAGTCTGTAAAACTCTTGCACGGTGACTGTGTCTGAGTAGCGAGATCTATTCAACTGTTTCCAGCAAAGTTTTGTATTTTATAAAGAATGTTGTCTTCCAAAAACAAAACAAAAAAAACCAAACCAAAACAAAAAACACCACCAAACTTTAAAGTCTGCCAACAACATTCCTAGATGGATTGGCATCAGGAAATGTAACCTTCTCCCTGATGGTTTTCCTACTTTACTGTACAGCTGATGGGACAAAGTGGTGAAGCGCTGGAATTAGTATCCCTAAGCTAAAATCATAAACTGTAAGCTCTGGCTTTCTTGACTTGTTCCCTCATCATATGTCTGACTGGCATACTCTTGCATACTTCAGGGGCTGTGTGTTACTGACAAGAATGAACTGTTGCTCTGTGATGGGAAATCAAGTGTTCCCCCTCTCCTCTTAGAACATCAGGAAGTAACAGTAGATCTGACACTCTAGGAAATCCTATAGGAAGTTTATTCCAGAAGTTTAGAAATGTTCTCTGATGCCTGCAGACTTCTGCATCACCAACATGTGACAAAGCCCTTCCTACATTCTTGCCCAGCAAACCGTTTAGTTAGCATGCATTGGAGCTTATTGTAGCTGCCAGGAGTATACCTGAATTCTCTGCACCCCTGTGCCTCAGAGTCAGTGATTGTTTTCTGCCTCCTTTCCTTTTCTAGGGGATCGGGAAGGAGCTCAGGTGACTATGGAGAAGATGGTAAGCAAAAAATAATTGTACTAAATGCAGCATGGTGATGTGTAAACCCAGAGACATCTTTCCTATTGCTACAGTTGATATTTTCTACCTAAGAAAGGGGAAAGTAAGGAGGGACATAAGGGAAACATTGTGACCTGCCTGGACATGGTAGTCGCTAGCTCTAAGTTGCATGTGGCAAGATTGCCTTGAAGGGCTAGACTGTAGTTTCTGCTGGAAGGAAGAGGCTGTGGGAGGATAAGGTCTGAAATTACAGATGAGATCTGTTAAACAAAGTAGTATTGCTGGAAAATATAATTCAGTATGTGAGAGGCTTTAAGGATTAGTTGTGAAGCATTCAGTAAAGTCAAAAGGTACTTAACAGGGAAAAAAAAATCTAGTTCCATTGTGGGTTTCCAAAACTGCACATATTTCATGAAAAGGGGAAAATATTGTTAGGTAAAAGCTTTTTTCCTACTCTTTTTTAGAAAGGAAGTCTGGGAGGCTGATGGAACATGCCTTACTCAATGACGAAAGTGAGTGAGATGGTCTTGCTACTGTCAGGGCAGGTGCCTTTCTGGGTGGGAAAAGAAGCAAGCTGCTGGGAATCCAAGGTTCCAAGGAATCTGCAATTACACAAGACTGGCAGAAATACTGGGTTTTCATTAATTAGTGGAAGTGAGGGGTTGGACAGATAGTAATGCCCTCAGGCAGGGTTGTTCCACATAGCTGCATTCACTGCTGTGAAAAGAGAAGGATTTTTGCTTTGCAGTAGGACTTGTGTAAAATGACAGCTGGAACAGACTGTTCCTTTGGGGCTCTGGTACTCTGGGACTGGCAACATTTCCTCTGGCAAATGGCTGCTTTAGCTTTATGCCAGTCTGTTCAGTAAAAACCTGGTACTGCTGAAGAGGCAGTGATATTGTAGGGTCTGACCTCTGCTGTGGGAGGCAGGTTTTAAAGGCTGTTCAGTGAGGAGGTGGAATGTGGCTAGGCTGCTCCTTGAAAGCAGCTCTGGCTGATTTGGCTCACTGCTTTAACCCTCTGCTTTCCAGAAGTCCTGAAGGAGATCCAGAGTACTCTGGAGGGGGGCAGAGGGTGAGTATCAACCAACTTTTGTTCCTAATGGGTGGGGCTGGCAAGGGAGGGCGTTTCTAGTTGAAAGCAGGGGGATGCCCAACATGATGGCAGGGATCCTTGTGCTGGAATCTGGTCATATATGTGTCCCACAAACTAGCAAAGGGCAATAGTAAGAGAGAGGCAGGTTCTCTTTCACATGTTGTCCCTTGACATTTTTTTATGAATAATGCTTTGTCTCTTTCTCTCCGAAAAGCAGGAGAGATCCCATTCCCACATCCCAAAGGAACAGGACTCTGAGTATTCGCATACAGGTTTCTATTTGTGTCAACCCATACTGGTCTAAGGGCAGGCCACACGGGCTTAGTTGGTCGAGGATGGGACTCTGGAGTTTTAATCCTGGCTTGACACTGACACTTGGACATGTTCAGTATCTCTGCTCCCATTCTGTCTGTACAGTAGAGCTAAGCTACCACCACGGGTGCGGGGCTTTATCTTGTCTCCCTAGAATACTCATGTTCAGGTGACAGGGGCTACGGAAATATTGACAGAGGACTACTGTTTGCAACGGATGCAGGAAGCTTGGTGGGAATGGTAACTGCTGGTGTGTAAGGATAAGTGACTGCCTGACATGCTCTGCTCTGCGCACTTCCTCTGGACACTACCTAATCCTGGTCTTCTGTCAGCAGCTGGGAGTGGATAGGATGATACTGCATTGCAATAATGAATCTTTCCTTGTGTCATTGCAGGAGCTATGCAGAAAGAAATTTGGCAAGAAGTCCACTAGGACATGGATTAAGTAATGGAGGAGGTAGGTGAGGCTAAATATATTTCAGGCCCAGTGAAGTAGCCAAAGGAAGCGGAAAGTGGAATAAAGTTTCTTTAAAAAAAATCATCTTATTTAAATGGCTTGCGATAGTGCAGAACTCTGATCTGAATTTTCAGAATGGGAATCTGCTGGCTGAGTGATGTACTAGCATTGTTCAGCACCTTACATGCCACATGAGTAACTATGCTGCATCAGTTTTAAAGGAAGAGCTAAAAATCCTTTGAAGGCTCCTGCCTAACTCTTAATCTTACCATAAAGCAAGCTGGAGAGGTAGCCAGAGCACACAGCAATAATCTGTTGAGTATATCAACTCATTAGCTTTCAACTTCCATTTTCTAAAGTGGCTTTTGCATTCTTTTATCCCAAAGCAGATTGACCAGAATTCATCATGGACTTCTTGGCATTGGATTGAGTGCCATAACACTACTGATTGGGCAAACCGTCCCTGGGGAGAGGGCACCACTGCTCCCTGCATCGCAGGCTAGTGAGCTGCAACTTGCATGCGTGTGCATGCCTGTCTCTGCCTCCCCTCTTAGTGCCTCATTAGAGACATCTCCTCTTGGAGCCCGCCTTGCGTTAGGACAGAAGTGGATCGCCAGGTCTGAAGCACCACAAGCCTCTGAGTACATCTAACTTTCAAATGTTTGCACATTTCTCTTTTCTACTGGGCTGGGTTTTAAATTATAAATGTTACTGCCTTGGTGCAGGATTTTAATAAACGCACACTGTTACCTCCAACTGGTTTAAAATTATTTTTTGTACAATTTTTTAAAATCATGGGTATTTCAGTTTTAACAGAAACATTTTAGAAATTTACTTTTTAAAAAAAAACATTAAATAATATATGCTAGATTCCTGTGACTGCTGTATGTGGTATCTGAATGAGTAATTTTGGTTTTTGTTTGTTATGGTACTGTTAACTGGCTTTATGGATTTGGGTAGAATCTATTTTTGTAGCCATTCAAATCAGAGGAAAACTAATTGAACTTGATTTTTGTTTCAACACTACATCACTCTGTTTGGAAATAAAACTCTGAATTCCCTTTTGTAATCCTTGTCTGCTGTCATATCTGCTCTTTCCATCAGCAACAGCTTTCACATTGGCAACAGGCTTGTGCCTGCTACTTACCCCTTGAAGAAGGTGGAGCTGTCCCTCTCTGCGCTGTACAGGCAAAGAACATTCCTGGAGATTAAGCCTTGTTAAGGTGGTTTGGAGAAGACACATGTTGCATGCAAGTTGATTTGTATCACTGCTCTGCAATTCATACATCGTGCTGCCAGAAAAGGGCACTGGTACAGATTATAGTCCTCGGAAGGTCATCTACTGCCTTGTCCTGAAATAACTTGGGTGATAACACACTGGAGGGAGAAGCGGTTGATCTGGCAGTGCTGCTGTACTAGTCCGCCAATGGATTTTGAGTTGAAACTGGTGAAACTCTGTGTAGAACAGTTTGTTACTCTTTAAACTTTTTGTTTCCTTTGTCCATGACTTAGCACCACTTTCTTCTTTTCCAGCTAAGAAAAAGAAGAGAGTATTCTGATTTCTCTCCTGTAACTTGCTTGTAGCACTGAGAGTCAGTGAGAAAGAACTAAATCCTCCCAGACTGGGTGCTGAGCTGTTGTCCTTGGCATGCTTTGGAAACCTCTTCTTGGAAGCCCTCATTTCAGGCTCTGTTTTTATCATCCTAAGCAAGGAAGAGGGATCCTTTAGAGTACTAGGGTGGCATTTCCTAGTCTGCAAGAGAATATGGTGGCAGAGTTGCTGTTGCTCAGGCGATGTTTCGGGCATCCCTCCTTCTAGAAGTATTAGTATCTCCTTTGAGACCTAATTTATTGCTAATGAGGTTTTAGAGAGCCTTCTCTCCTCAGCATGATCTGACATCCTAGTTCCCTTTCCTTATTTATACTAGCTTCATTATTTCCTTGTTTCTATTGCTGCAGGATTGAGGCTAACAGAAAGGTGGCCTGCTGTTTTCCACCTCATGTGCCAGGCACTGGTGCTGCAAATTGACAGGAAATTATGGTTTAATCAGCAGCTTCTGAGCTGGTGTGATCCTGTGCATGTGCATCATCCTGGTGCACTCAGCTGCTTCTTTCTGCTCCTTGCAGATGGACTGATTCTAATGCCTTTTCCGAGTATTTAATTTGCTGTCAGGCTTGTGGAAGTCCTGCTCAGAAAGGACAAAACCAGTTTATAACTTCTCCCCATTTTCACCCAGATAAGTTGAAAAATCCAGTAAGTCCACTGAAATATTTAGACAAGTTACAAAAATGCTATCATAATTCATACCCTGTAAAGTGAATTCAGATTTAAAAACAAAAGAACTTTATGCAGGCTTCTTGTTATTTTCCTTAAAGCATGTGCCAGACTATTAATGGGATTGAGTAGTTTAAGATGCGTGTTGATTTTATGGTAGATTTTTCCTAGCAATGCTTTGAAACCTACAGCTGAAGGATTCACTGGAGTAAGCTGCTTGGCTTATTGTTGCGAGCAGAGGCATTAAGAATCCTTTTAGAGCTGCCATCCCTAAAACACAGGAGAAATCCCAAAAGGGCAAAGCAGAAGACTGGAACTTATGTGTTGTGCTTTCAATTATATTCTGAACTGAGCAGGAGAGGATGGAAAGGCTCATGACATTCAGAACTAAGGTATATTTTTTTGTGCTGTCAGAAAACCTCTAGCAAGTAGAATCTGTGATAGAATGAGGTGTTCATGAAGGATGGAGTCTTCAATGAATGTCTGTAAGCAGCTTTTGAATGTAATGGGAAAAAAGGTCCCTCTGCATCTCTCCCTTTCAGGAGTTGCTTTCTGAGTCTTGCTGTTACCCTTAGTCTGCCCATCAGCTGACAGCAATAATAGCAGCCTGTTTCTGATCAGAGGATTCAGCTGCTGCCAAACTCCTTGAGTTTTGTGCCTACCTCTACTTTTCACTTGAACTCCTTGTCTGGGATCTGATAGAAGCTTGCTGTCTCCAAGAGCTAATGCTTAATGCTTGGAAGCACTTTGAGGACTCATTGGCCCTGATAAACAGTATTGCCAGTCAGGCTTTGGCAGTGCTCTGCCCTTCTCTTGCTTTGTGCAGTCTCACTGGGGTCTGGCACCATAAAGCACCCTGTCGCTGCAGGAGCTGAGCTGCTGTTAACACTGGCTGCTGGTGCTAGAAAAAATCCTTTCTTATAGCCATGCTGGCAGCATGTTCTGTAACCCTTGCAGACCTGTTTCTCTGCAGAGGGGAAAGCCTTTCATCACAACTAAAGAATAGCCCAAATTTTCCACATCTGAATACACATGCTGGGTACCTAATATGGGACACCGTTTTGTAGTGGCCTGAGTTTTAGGTCAAATTCTTTCTTGTAACGTGAGCTCTTTTATAGGGTTGCGTGTTTGGTGCCAAAATTCTCAAGTCCTAGAAAACCTTGGCCTGGGGCGCTTTTTTTTTTTTTTTTTTTTTTTTTGTAGTAATGCAAGCTTTCCTCAGATGTTTAGCAACTGAGTATTTGCTGAATTTGTCAAACAATTCTATTAGAAGAACATAATGTTGTAAGGAAGAGTACTTTTCATCTTAGTCAGAAGGCCTGAGGCATGTCTGGTTATGAGAGAATTAAAACTTTTTCCTGCTTAATTGGTCTGTTTCTTAGAATATGGTTTGTATCTATTGCAGCTAGAAAAAAATGCATGCCTGGGCTGTAGTCCTAAATTCAGCCTGCAAGTCACGTCACTGCCCATGTGGCCTCATGAACTGGGATGTATTAAATAAGAGCAGGACTAGGATCTGATGCTGAATTGTCATGGCTGAAAAATGAGAGACTTCAGTGGGAGTTTCCTTCTGAAGCCCAACAGGCCTTGCTAAGCCACGTTATTTTACTTCAGCGTTCTCTCTCGAGCAAAGGCCAAGGTGGTGTTGCAGCTGTAGCTGATTCCCTGAGGTAAGCCAGGTGGAGAAGATTCCTGCATAGCTGTCACAAGCCCTTGGTCACAGAAAACTCAATCCCTTCACTAATGCTGCAAGCCCCAGGTGCTGGGGTTATTTCCAGACAGCACATCAACCTCTTTCCCCAACATAACCATAGGCTGTTTGACAAACTGTCCAGATTAGGCACAGCAACAGGCTGCTGTAGCAGTAGGATGGCGCTTGGAGATCATCCTGCTGTTGATTAATTTGTTCCAACTGTTGCTTGTGTAGAAATGGGTACATGTAGAATGTGCCTGGGTAGTGGTTCTTGGTGGAGGAAGGGCCTTTTCCTTCATGCTGTGCCTGTGGAGATGGGGAGGCTGAGGTGGCCCAGCATTTTCTGGTGGTAGTTGCAAGTAAATGGTTGCAAGGGAAGGGGATTGTTTTCTCCACTTAGCTAGTTTATCCTTAGTTAGTCTTCCCCACAGCACGGGAAGTAAACTGAAGTAAATGCTCTTCTCATTGCCAGTGGTGATCTTCCGCTGACTGGCTGCTTGTAGCTGCACTGCTGCAGCCTAGCCCTGCATGTCAGGAAAGAGGGCTGAGGCCACAGCTGGGTGTCAGCAGAGCGGCCAGTTTCTGCCCTGCTTGGCTGGGTGCTCCACAGCCTCCTGAGAGCTGAGTATTTGGGTTTTATTTTTTGCTCCGTATCACTTCGACCTCTGTTCAGAGACACATTTCCAGAGCGGGAGGGCTGAACCTGCCTTCTCACAGCTGTTGCAGGGTCTCAGTCCTCTCCTGCTGCTTTGCCTTC
>NW_010103585.1:46077-65170 GCF_000699245.1 Pterocles gutturalis | reverse complement strand
CAATGGCATCCTGGGGTGTATTAGAAGGGCTGTCAGTAGGTCGAGAGAGGTTCTCCTCCCCCTCTACTCTGCCCTGGTGAGACCGCATCTGGAATATTGTGTCCAGTTCTGGGCCCCTCAGTTCAAGTGGGACAGGGAACTGCTGGAGAGAGTCCAGTGCAGAGCCACAAAGATGATGAAGGGGATGGAGCATCTCCCTGCTGAGGAAAGGCTGAGGGAGCTGGGTCTCTTTAGCCTGGAAAAGAGGAGACTGAGGGGTGACCTAATCAATGTTTATAAATATGTAAAGGGTGAGTGTCAGGAGGATGGAGCCAGGCTCTTCTCTGTGACATCTAGTGATAGGACAAGGGGCAATGGGTTCAAGCTGGAACATAGGAGGTTCCACTTGAATATGAGAAAAAACTTCTTCACGGTGAAGGTGACAGAGCACTGGAACAGGCTGCCCAGAGAGGTTGTGGAGTCTCCTTCTCTGGAGACATTCAAAGCCCGCCTGGATGCGTTCTTGTGTGATCTGATCTAGGTGTCCTGCTCCGGCAGGGGGATTGGACTAGATGATCTTTCGAGGTCCCTTCCAATCGCTAACATTCTGTGATTCTGTTATTCTGTGATTCTGTGATTCTTATATTACAGTTTTATTTAGAAGTTTCTAACATATTGTTCTGACTTTTCATCAGTGATCACACCTTTGTGTCAGTTTTGTCTAAAAAAATCAACTAGTCAAGAATTCTACACCTAAATAACTCATTAGATGTCCCTACAAACAATGTGATTCTATGTAGCTAAAGATGGTCTCAAAATTCGAGTGAGTTTTTCTGAGGCCACTAGATGGTGCCACATGTATTCTTATATGCCTCAGAAAACAAAGTTCTGAGGAAAAACAAATAAAACAAACAAGACATAATACTGCTTCGTGAAAGAGCAAGGATTTTTTTTAGCTATTATCTTCCATTTTCTCCATCCTGAAATTTCTCTATACTACCTCAAATTGTACTGTTCTTTCTTCTGTTCATTAGGGAAGAGTATATGCTTCAGAGGCATCTGGTTCAGTTTTGCGTGTGAGATCAGTAGCCTTCTATTTCTCATTGTAGATTTCTTAGAGTTAATTTCACTAATATCATCAGATATTTTGAGAAAGGAACAAGTTTGCAAATTTTCTTTCTGTATACCATCACTGCATAGTTAGTATGGCTTATCTGCGATCAAGTTTTCCTGATCACGTCAGCCAGCATTGGCTCCTGCACTCATCTGTGTAGGGCAGCAAGTCTCTGGGGCTCATATCCTCTTGGGTTTTGCACTGCAGCAAGCTGAACTATTCTATGAGTTGTGTAGTCAATGCTTTTAAGAAAATAAGCCTGGTGGGTTTTTTTCTGGCCTCGTAGGCAATTGCAGGAAAGTACAGAAGAGCTATGGCATTTGAATGGCACGATATGTGCTCATATTATGCAGCAATCATACTACAAGGTAGTGAGCTGAATTAAGCTGTCATATATGTTCCTTTCAGATCCATCAGTTTGAACTCAGGTCATTATTACACTTAAAGAAAGGGGTTACACTTGTGCACTGCCCTTAGGACAGCCCATAGCTCATTGTCATCATCTAAGATATAGATGGGATTTGCACATGGTGGCAATACTCAAGTTATATTTAGAGTTAATTCTGAAATGAAGATAAATTTCTAGCTATTTTGTTCACTTTTGAATTTTACATGTCATTGCTTAATGTTAGTGTCCATGAGACCTTCTGACACATGGCATCCAGTATTGACTTGAGACTACATCAGAAGTCGTATGCTTTCATTCCTGATCTACTTTTAATTTTGAAAGTTTTGGGGTTTTTTTTCAATGTAAACTCTATTTCTATATGCTTACTTTGTATAATAACCAGGGAGGTCATGGGAAGCTATGAACAGAGGAAAGCAAAAGTGATCAGTCGGGTAAATTGCTGAATATTGAAAAGGCCAAAGTAGTAAAGTGTAGCACTATAATTCATAGAGTATGTGAGGCATTAAAAGTCATGCAAGTTCAGCTTTTGATCAAGATTTAGTGGCGACAAAAATCAACGAGAACTAGATTATTTTTTCCTGACAAATGTGGTGGGGAAGATGATAAAGTAATAGAAATTTACTGTGTTCTGAAAGACTTCATGAAATCAGGCTGTTCACTTGCTGCTCTCCATCAGACTCAGTCAAGGCTGACATTTAGTGGAAGACGTCCTCTGTGCTATAGGAAAGTGATGAAGGTAGTGATTCATCTAATACCATTATTTCTAGCCCCATCCCAATACATGCTTACATGAAGTTGCAGTAAGAAGTGCTTTTTGTTGAATTATTTTGACTGAGGCTTAATGCCAGATACATTTCCTCCCAATATCTCAACAATCTTCAACTTAAGAAGTTGCATATGATTTGTATATTAATTCAGTTAGGCATATTGAATTAATGGAATAGAATTCAATTTCATTTAGTGACATACAAATAGGTAGCACAAGGCAGTCCTTGGTTGGAAGGCCTTACTGTCTAATTTAAGATAAGCCAGTCAATGCTTTCTTCCATCAGGAACAGCAGAGTTTTACTGTGGAAAATGGGCCACACCATCAGATGATATTTTTCTAGCAGATACAGCTAGGTGCAAATTTAGATATTCTGCCTTAGGGATGCGACAAGATAGTAAAAAAGGAAGTGAAAGGATATTTGCAGGAGATAAATATACTCAGAGCCCTTATCTATATGAAGTACAAGGAAGCTACACCTTTGCCTGTGAATTATAGTGCTGTAGACATATAAGTCACACCAGGAGCCCACAGTTTCCATTCTCTACTTTATAAATATGCAACTGGGCATTTTCATTAAATATAGGCAACAATAAGTTGGAACTAAAAGGTATAGAAAAAGAAGATGTATTTGCCAAAGCAGAGGAAAATCTTGTCAGCTGAAAGCTGTGAAGAATTGTATCAACAATAATTCAGAGACTGTTAGTAAGAGAAGGCAAAACAGAAGTGATCCTACCTGCAGAAAATAGAGAATCAGAACATTAAAACTATATGAGCAGACATAAACTTAATTTATAAATATTTAAGTCATCAAAGTTATTCCTTAACTCCTGCTCTAATGGCATTGCAGCCCTGGTCATACTCCCCAAACCTTGAGGTGACTACTGATGTGAGTACATTTGCCCAAACATTTTGAAAATTCTCCTTTCCAAAACAGTCTTTCGGTTTAACCATCTGTCCCATTGTATCATATCTGGTAACAAATGTGAGCTAAATGGGCAAGTGTCAGTCAATAAGAAAAGATATTCTTTAGTACCTGACTGCAGTTGATTCATTAGCAGTGCTACTTCGTAAGTCTTAAGAGTATGAAGAAAGCAATCTGCTATTATAGATATGCAAAATATCTCTATTTGTTTATACTTCCAAAGTTTGGGGAAACACGGAAGTACCAATTCTTTTACTAATAATCCAAAAACCAGCTATGGTTTCAGTAGCCGAACCTCCACAACCCCCCTTTAGACAGATGTAGGAAGACTGCTGCTGCTCTTCTCAGCCTTTTCCTTGAAGCTCAAGAAATCCAGTGCCTTCAGCTCCTTGTCAAAGAGCATGCACTGCAGCCTCTCTTACCGTCTTGGTGGTCCTCCAGAAGTCTTTTCTCTGCCTTGCCCATGTCTCTTTGCTCTGAGGTCTCAGCCTAGACTGGGTACACCCGAAGTGGCCTCCCGGGTACCCAGCAGGGAGTAGCCGCTTCCCTGGGCCTGCTGGCTGTGTCCCATCTCTGTGCCTGGTACGCAGGCAGCCCCGTCACCACAAGAGTGCACTTGCTGACTCACATTCAACAAAAAACCAGCAAAATGATCCATTGAGATCCCCTCAGTTTGATCAGAGGTATAACTTCAGATAAGCAGAAATGTTTCCAGGGAAATGCTTGTATTTTGGTCAGACCCTTCCTCACTGCAGCTTCTGATGAAGCTGTGCATCAAAACGGGTATTGGCTACCTGTTTGTATGCCAGTGAATATTTAGACTCCATCCACAAAACAGGAGCTGTAAATCAAGCCTGATGAATAGTGTGAGGGAGAGAGCTCCTGGAGAAGGAATATTTTAATTTAACCAAATATATTTTTAGGAGTCAAACTTTTTGCAAGTGATTTTAGGGTGGTCTGGAGATTTCCTGGGTTTTTGCATTAAGAGAGTTGATTTTGTCACTAGCCTTAGAATATACTGTAGCTTAATATATTCACTGATATCTTAGTATCAGGCCAAAGTCCAAGAGCAGCACCCTATGGCCAAGGTTTGAGGCAGCTTTCTTGGCTGGAAACCATAAGCTTCTCCATATTCTCAGGGCCTTCTATTTGTGGTCTCACAATTTTTTTTTTTTTTATTTTTTTTTTGCAAATCAGTGCCTTTTTTAGAAAGTCAACCCTAAAAAGAGACATAAAATTAAGCAGAGCAGATTTTCATTTGACCACAGGTTATAACAATGATAAAAATAGTTATTAAATTCAAAAGCTATGAATCCAGAGAGTGAAGGTCCACTTTAAACTCCCAGTCTACTGAAATGTTCCAAATGCTTGGATTTGCTGCAAGCTATTCTCATTAAAAACTGGCTGGTAGCTGCAGGATTCTGTCCTGTGGGAGGTGACCTCTGAGTGAGGGTTAAAATTTTAAGCCTGGATGGGACCATCACAATTCAGCCATGTGTGACATCGTGAAAAAGTCTGTGCAAACAAAACATCCAACTTGCTCTCCTACATTTGCAGCCAGTCATGTCTGCGGTTTTTTTTCCTCTTTTTTTTTTTTTTTTTTTTTTTTTTTTCCCCCAGAGAATCCAAGCATGTTTCACAACTTTTAATCCTGCTGGCAGTAATGTGCCAGCTCTTTTTAGGACAAATGTGTTATTTTGATTAGCCTGATACCATTCTAGAAATGTTGCTTTCTCCTGAGGCATAACATAGTCTTGTTTATCTCAAGTGAAAAATGCCTGAGCAACCTTTGACCTCTTCAAAGCCCTTGCTGTACGGCATCTCGCTGAGCTTCATTAGAAAACTTAGAGTCAGGAAAGTATGTCTCAAGATGCCATCTTCACACTTGTTACTTCCTCTCTCTGAGTTGTCTGTTCTTCATCCTATCTTAGGTGTTTTCCATCATATGACAACAAAAATGTGTATTTTTTCACTGTCATATAAAGCTATTCAACTCTTACATTATTCTGGATAATTTGTCAAGTATCTGCCCATATGTGCATTTTATTACTGATCTTTATCACATAATCAGCTAGGCCAAAAATTATCTCTGTTTGTTTATTACTAAACGATCTCCCTTTACAATTTGTACTTCCCCAGTCACCACTTACTAGCTCTGTACTTAAACAGAGGGAACGAGGCACAAGTATTTCTGCATTTTTATATTATGGTTTAGTTAAAACTGCGATAATAGTAAACAGATCGTTTTGATGTCCAGGACTTAATAATGACACTAATTATGTAACAGTAGGCAAATGTTCTTGATAAGCAAGCTACCTCATTTTGCACCTTTATTCTTTCCAATGCAAAACACCTTCCTAGTCATTTCTTTCAACATCATTCATGTATGATCTCTTATATACAGCACAGCCTTCTCTAATCTGAAAATTTCACTTCTCTTGTAATTTTATTATCCAGACAAAACAGTTCTGTGGCAGATTTCTCCTCAGCTATTACCAAAGAGAAGCATATACAAAACATTTGTCACAGGTACTTGGAGAGAACTTTAAAACATAAAAGCCTACAAACTGTAATCGAGTTGTATAGGACAGGCATCACAGTTCTATGCATCCCCCTATTCCCAGCCTTGGTGGTGTAGGAAGATCCAGGAAGCAATGTCTGACACCAGCAATGAGTAGTTTAGCAGCTGAGCAGTGTGAGTTAGTGAGAGAGCACATATGCTGCCTTTTATCAGTGGTATCTTGGAGGTAAATCTAGAATTTATGGGATCTTTCCTTGAGTGCTTCTCTACTGCTGTTATTATGAAGATGTGAGTAGCAGCTTGAGGATTTTGATGAAAAACAGTGTCACAAATATTCAGCACATGCATTCAGCAAAACTTTATTAGGAATGGGAGAAAGATACGTGGGAGTAAGCAGGTTTGGGATTACTGTGGTTAATCAGGATAAAGCCAGTGGAGTAAATTAAATCAATAGCTGAGATGATGGCAGACTGCACAAAACAGAGAGTAAGAGTAGCACTGTCAGAAAGTCAAGAACATTTATAGGTTGAATGGGTCTCGGAAGGCCATTGCTAGGTGCTGAATCAGTCATAGTCATGTGCACACATTCCTGGCAATATCATACAATCATCACAATGCAGTGTCAATCTTCTAATTTACAGATATTTTGATAGCTGATCTCAGTGCAGCAGGTTGCATGAGTGGAGATCTTAATTCAAAATCAAGCTGCAATCATATTGCACCACACTATTGATTTTGAATTGATGGAAATCAAATAAACACTTCTGGTTACTGTATTACCATATTGCATATTCTGCTCACTCTTTGGCCAGAGCTCTGGTGCTCTTTTCTTCTGTACTTTTGTTATCATACTGCATATCATAACTACATTATAATACTGCAGAGGGCACTAATGGTGCATATGAACAGCTGTTGAGCAAATCCACAATTTCAGATGCATGAAATTAGGACAGCGGATGTCCTCAAGTATGTATTTATTCATTCACTGGTGTCAGACCTATTTGGTCTATTGATGCTAAAGGCCTGGTGATGCAATCTCACCTGACTATATAAATTTAGACATAAAGAAAATAGAAATAAAATAAGATTTGAATAATCAAGTAGTTAAAAGTTCTTGTATGTTTTAAACTTATTAAAAAGAGCATGGCAGAGGAAAAAAAAAACCAAAACAACCTTGCCATTTAAATGATGGTTAAACCATTCATTTTAAATCTTTGTGCATTTTTCTCTGGGTCATCTTAGGTTTTAGACACCATCATTTGTGTGAACACATACCAAATCATTATTTTAGTATTTAAATGACAAATCAATGTTTTTAACTTCACTTGTGCTTTAAATAGGTATGCTAAACCATAGAACACCCTTGATGCTTTCCCTGATGAACATTCAAAGAGAAGGTTTGTTTCTATTTCCAGATCTGTTTCTGAATAGTATTTTGACTTCAGGCAAGTGACTACTTAGTTCCTGTATGGCTGTAAATTGGGTGTGATTACTAGTAAAATGATTTATAATTCTTGGATGGAATGCCTTTTATTAGTGTTAATATTTTTAGGAAAATATTTTGGCATCTGTGTTCATTGAAATTTTTGCTGTTAGGCTGATTTCTGTTATGTTTAGGATAGAGGTTTTGGATGGGATATGGACATGTGGACTCTGTGGAAAGTTTCACTATTCAAGTAATTTGCCTCCTGTTTCTTCCTGCAGAGGCAAAGTAAGCAGCCAAAGGCACAAGTGTCTACCCTGGAGGCATTTTGCTGATATCAGGTGTCTGCCATGCCTGCTTTCCTGATGCCTAAAGCTGGCCCTTACCATAACTATGATAAAAAGAGTAGAAAAACATTTCAAGCAGGAAAAAGTTCTAGGAAATATCTGTTCATACTAACTCCAAGAAAGTCAGGGTATGATTTGATCATAGTGTCCAAACAGCTGGAGGGTCCAGAATGAGTTCTCAGATTAGCCTAAAAAAATGTGAAAGGATCCAGAGGCTGGAAACAGAAGACAGTAGGTTTGATTGCATTTTCGGAAATGTGAATAACTAGCTATTGAAAAGACATCTCAAAATGGATTCTCCATCATTATATTCATGAATGTATATTTTTGTCTCTGAAAGATATACCTTTCTAAGGTTAGACATTATTTCAGGGAGACTCTGTACTGTTCTACCAACACCTATCCCATCTAGATGCAGATCCAGACCTAGATCTGCCATATGATCCTGAAGGAGGGAGCACAAAATATTTTACAAGTCTGTTCCCAAGCTTCTATGTGGCTTATGTAAGGTTTATTTTATACGATTGGCTCCTGACAGCCATTCATAAAACTTGCAGCATTTGCTATCCAAATAGCTTCCAGCCACTGACATTATATCCTCTAGCATATCTGCTTACATTCTGCTGTTGTCCTACTTCCAGATACCATTCATCTTTGAGTGCACAGTCTCACTAAATGCATCATTGCTTGCTCTGCTGATATCTTCATTGAAAGCACTCGGATATTAAAAACAGCAGGTGCCATTTAAACAAAATATCCATGTGATATGATACGTTAAAATCCTGCAGGTTTGTTCTAAACCTGCTAATCTTAAACATACCCATAAGATTGTTTACTCACTGACTGTTCATATTGCTTTTATCAGATTATTGTAAAACTATTTAAAAATTAGCTTGAAGGAAGATTAGCCAACAGCACTAAACATACGCATATTAACCATCTTACTGTTCTACTGTTCAGGTGCCTGAGATTATCTTTTCACAACCATTAAATCTGCATAAATCAGGATAGTCAAACAGGGAAGTGGACCCAGCTGTTCATTCCTCTTTCTGTGCCTCTCCATCCTATCTTACCTCCCTTCCCCATGCTTATGCCCTATGCCACATTTATAAGACTATGACTGTAAAATTGGAGTGGGGGATTGACCCAGGTTAAGACTAATTCAGCACAAGACATAGATGATTGAATGGTTATTTCAGTTTGTAGTTGCTCTGTCCATTCACTATGCAGCTCCACAAATAATTATTCTGGTATTAAGGGATAAAACAACATAGGGAAGAAAACAAGTATTAAGAGCAGTCAGCATTTCTTTTTGGCAATGGCACAGGCACAGCGTTTATGAAATTCCTTGTTTTGTAGTACCTTAGACATCGTTGCCTAGTGTGGCCTCAGCTTAAGGTTTAGGAATAATACAGCTGAAGTATTAGATATCTTCTTACCAAGGTACCACAACAATCAGCATTTTATATGTGCAGACTGTAAGACTACTACAGTAATCCTGATTCCCCAAAAACTTCAATGGAAAGTACTTCCATTTGATATAGAAAAAGGACATAGGCAGTAGGAAATTTTTATGAAACATATAAAAATAAATTTCAAGATACTATTCCACATTAATTTTTTTTAACAGTGGGTGAACAAATAAAGTTAGGATTATACATCACTGAATTAATTTCATTATCAACTTCACTGACAGTAGTGTAAACATCAACATCTTGGAAAAAGAAAGGCAAAGTTACGTTACACGCAATATGAAATATTACTTGTATAAAGCCAAATAGTCTGTAAAGTAGAAAAAAATTATGCTTATATTGCCTTTAAGGCTTGTTTCTTTGAGTGATGTAGAAGGTAAATCAGAATTTTGCCAAGAGGGATCCTGAATCACTGTGTTGTTTGAGTTCCTTATAACTTTCCTATACTTAGTACTGTCATATTATAATTTTACTTGGCAACTTCTGTGCTATGTTTTTTTTAAAGTAGGTTAAGTACAAGTCATATTGGTATAATACAATTGTATCACTTTCCAGGCTAAGATGTTGAGCTTGCAGAACATAAACGAAATTTAGCTGGAAAGAAATAGTGAGTCACTTAATCTAATAAACATATTTTTAAAAGTCCTAGAATAAAATCTCTCCAATACATTATGAGTATCTACAGAGAGCGTAGTGTTCAGTTGATAAATCGCAAAGCTAGATAATCTGAGACCAGAGTAGTTCTGCCTTTGTTTTACATAATTGCAATGTGACCTGAAGTCCATCTGCGTAGTAGTTTCCATTGATTACCTATAACTGAATAATTCATCTCACTGAATGTCAGCTGTCTAAAAGCTAGGTATCATCTGTTTTACTCATCTGGATTGCATTTAACTCTTGCCAATACAGACATAAATACGCTGTTCAAATGGGATGAATGTTCCTTGGGAGCTCTCTCCCTTGTCAGCAGAGAGAATGTAGGTTGAACCGGACACATCTGTTTAAGTTAGGTAAAGTTAGATGAGCTAAAGATTACACTAGTAGCTCTCTTGCTAATATGCAGTTACTTTCTGGATGGTTCCTCTAAGAATTTCAGTGTCATTGAATTAGGACCATGAAGTAGCGTTGGAATTTAGGCTGAGGACTTTGTCTTTAGGAACCTTTAAGATCTGTCTTTTTTATCTTTCCTGGTTGCAAAGTAGGAATGACATCTGCCTATTTTTGTAAAACAGTTTCTTTCTCATGCCTCTTTAGCAATGTAATCAATAAATGCTAAATAAAAATTAATGTAATTTAATTGACATGGACTTTCTTGCCTATCAATTCTGCGCTGATATTGATTTGTATATTGACACTGATGCAGGGTAATTACTGACGTGTTCTGTTGCTGTAATGCCACAAAGGCCACCTGCTACATTCTTAAAAATAGGCTGTGTTCCTGTCCAGTCTGAGATTTTGGCTAAGACTGTAGTGCAGAATAGGTCCCCAGGTCTACAAGCTTAGAATCAATACGAATATTTGTTTAAAAAGTGAAAGAAATTTACATGCACTGAAAAACAAAAACCTCGCTTCTAGCTGAAATAAATCAGTTGCTTTAACAGCTCATCCTTTTGGGGCAATTAAAGGCAGCAGTTCATATTATGGACTAATGGGCTGCAAAATTTCAATGTAATGACAGAATTTTGTTTGTGGCAAAGTGACAGAATTTTGTTATTTTGGGGAAGGCTGTAGGGGTAACCATAGCATAAAAGTAAGGTCAACTCCAGTCAGACAATTTTTAGTAACTGGAAGATTGTGATGGTTGCCTGGCAACTACAGCAGATATAAACCAGCATTTCCAGGTGACTTGGGAGACTTAAAGCTTTTTTCTCTTGGTATATTGAGTAGATTGCCTTTTAAAAGGGTCTGGCAGCTAGAAAGCTAAATTAATCATGGTTAACTTGCGCCACGGTGGAGGCAGAGACTGGCTGATCTGTGATCTTCCCAGCACTTTTTTTCATGTTTCCATGCAGTGTTACTATGTCATCTAACTCTTCAAATTAGAGACACAGACTTGATTTCTTTGCTGTATTTGGATAAACTAACAACGTATGTGGGCTCAAAACATATCTCTAGCTTCCCAGCATCCTCCCTTAAGCTTTTCTCTCAGCCTGCAGAAAACACTCAACAGGTTCTAGGTGGGACACACCCTATGCAGAACTCAACTGTTACACCATTTGCATTCCTACATCAGTAGGAATTATTACAGAAAGCAAAGTCTTTCCTCACTGAGGAAGGATACTTATAAGAATAACAAAGTGATTTAGATTTTAAAACTGCTCTGCTTCACTGGGTCATTCCCATTTTCTGGGACATTTCTTAATGCTTTACTTTCCTATTGTTTCACTGAAGAAGTAATTCAGCCTTCAATCTGGCAAATTGGATAATTTTCTGACAAAGGTTGGCTTACTGTTTTGTCCCATAGGCATAGCATGTATTTTAGCAGGATTCTTCATACCAAAACCTTGCTGGATAAGCTCTAAAAGTGCAGAGAAGTTATTGATGGACCTCATTTGTTGCTTTACAGTCAGTGTAAGATTGCCACTATCTTATACCCACCTTAGATACTTAAGACACAATGGGTATCCCGCTGATTAGTTTAGACTAATTACTTTCAGAAAACTATGGTTAGGTGTAATGTGTCCCATTCTTGATGTTGCAAGCCCTAGTGTCCTGACAGTCTCACAGGTACCATAAGACTTTGACCAAGACAAATCATTTAATTCCACAGGGCATCTGGTAACAATTTCACAGATGATGCAGAAATAGGTCTATGGTAAGAAAAGTTTGTTTTCTCTTTGGTCTGTTTTTCAGTAGCCTAACCCTGGCTTTCCCATGCATACGTTCCTTTCTCTACCCTGTCAGTCTAATTTGGATATCAGCTCTTCTCAAAAATATTCCTTCTAGTCTTGTTTTCTGATATGACTGTGTGTATTTGAAAAAGGTCATGTTTCACCATTCCATGGCTCTAGCTGATATTTTGTACTTCTTCTGAACCCTTCCTCTTAAGTAATAAATGTACTATACAATTTCTGAGATAAGGGACTATATATATTTTTAATAGGGCTCCAAACTGTCAGATGCTTGACAGCTCATAACTGTATTGTTTAAATACCATAAAAGCCCATTTTTAGAGTCAGGTTGGCCTTGTTGCATGTATTTCTTTAGGAAGTAGTCAAAAAACATCAGGTTTGGGTTTTTTTTTTTTCATTTTGACAATCCCTGTCAGTTTGTTTAGTTGTTCTGTTTAATCATTGCACTGTATTCCCTCTAACATGCTCCACAGTTTGTTTACAGTATTACAAATTTTAGAGTAGCTTTTTGCATAACATTTTCTAGCAATGCTTGATCAAATATTCATTTCTCATTACAAATGAGAGTTTTATTACACATCCCTTGTTGCAGGCTCAATGCAGAATAATTTAATTAAAAATCAATTACTATAAAAGAGTTTATCTTCAGTATAAGTAAGTTCATTTATTATGCTGAGGTTGTTCTTTATACTGTTTAATCAATGTGTGTAGAACAAGTAACATTTCAAAAGCAATAAACAAGCAATTAGTCTCTGTATTAGACTACTACTCCTTGTACATGATTTTCCTTCATGAATGAGATGCTGTGTCTTTTATCATTTTTTGCTTTACTGGTTATGTCATCAAATTTGACAATCATTTACAGCTCATTGGTGAGGAATGGTAGGTAGAATAACATCTACTCAAAGACCTGTATGCTGTTTCACTTGTCAGTATGTGTACTTTTTTTTGGCAGAAACATTTAGGATTTTCACAAGGATTTTCATTCATTCTTCTCTAATTTTGTGTTAGAAATTATCCATGTATGTACATCTTCAGAGTATTGTCCTGAATATAGCTTGTGTTAAATTTGTTGCACTAATCCATCACCTATTTTGAAGATGAGGTATTTGGACAGCTGCTAACAGTGACGGTACCTAGTATTATGGTATGTTAATTCTTTTTAGTGCCACCAGCTGCTATTGTTGAATAACTAACGCATAAAGATAAAAGATAAGATTAGCAAATCATACGTACCATGTTCAAGGCTTGGCAAGCATTTTTTACCAGTCATGTTTTGTGTTGAGCAGACAAATATATGAAAATGCTTTTTTGCTCACAAGAGCATTAGCAGAATTAGAGAGAGTTGCATACGCTTACACAAACGTGTTCCCAGAAAATATCTTCACCGTGAGTCTTCACACAGCTATGCTGAGTAGTACTGGTGAATTTGAAGACCCATCTGGAGGGAGACAGGTAGTAAGTAGGTGGCATAAAGAATAAGTGATGAATAGCTCTCATTCAAAACAGTAGTTTACAACTAATCTGTAAGTAGTAACATATTAACGTACGGCCTTCATCACGTCACTGAAAATAAAGAACAAACTCAGATTATTCAGGAGCAAAAAAATCTTAGTTATACATACTGCCCCACTAAATACTTTACCTAAGATACATTTAGACTATGTTGTAGAATTAGACTTTTATTCCTAAGCTGTAGTTTAAAATATGTAAAATTTTACAGTTAATTCACTACCCTCCTTTACTTACACTTCAACAAGGGCAGCTGCAGTCCTTGTGTTAGAGAAAACACTGAGACAAGTTAGACCACATGGGTAAATCCACCTGATCTTGGGCTGCGTGTCTTGGTCTCTGTCGCTGATGTTGTAACTCAGGGAATTGGCATGAAGCATTGGTGCCATGCAGGGAAAAAGTTAGTTCCCAGTACCACTACAGGGAACTAGCAAGTGAACGTCGTGGTAAAACCAGAACGTCTTAGGTCTTTGGTTAATTTACACATTGCCAATTAACCAACTGCAATCATATACAAGAGAATAAATTGTAGCATATGATGTTTAGCTCTTCAATGGGAACTTCATGGGAATACATCTCAAAGACAGTTTCATCCAATGTCAGTTTTATTTCTTTAATACTTTAACATTAAGCATTAAGCATTCTTTTATCTCAGTAATGTCTCATAATGAATTACTGTTCTTACACCAGTCTACCTAAAGAACCAAGAGATTTTTTTTTTGTTGTTGTTAAACTGGAGGGCTCAATTTTTATTTTTTTTTATTTTTCTTCTCATTAACATGCAGGTATATGTAGGTCATGATTTTTTAATATCAGACATTAACACATTTTTTCATATATTTTGCCATAGCAAAATGTTAAGTAGATGATTTAGAATTCTGATTATCTCTGAAATTATCTGTATACGATTTACAGTAGATCATTTGAGGAAAAAAACCCCAAGTAGAAGAAAATGAAGCAGGGAAACTTTAGGTGCTAGAATGTACTTTAGTACAGACAAAGTAGAGAAATGTTTCAGCATACATAAAACTATAAATGTCACAGTGAAAAGGGTTGTTCTTGAGTCTCCCATTCATTGCATGACTATGCATGGCCACATGGTATAGCAGCCTATTACACTTGTCTGAGAGCTTGCACCTGGGTTTTCTCCTATCTGTGTGATTGTCTTTGTTGCAGGAGCATGAAGATTGGGTGGTTCTTGTCCGTTAGCTGCTCCAGAAATGCTTACCTACAGCTGATAGTTACTGAGGAGGAGTATGGTATGCGATGCTGCATGCAAAACATCCACACTGCAATACTACATACAAAACCATTCAAACTAAATACTTTCTAGATATTCATGAAAAAAAAAGCCCAAGCACAAAACGCACAGAACTGGTACTTTGGTACTTGTATCTGGACCCAGCTACACAGATCTTGAGACAACACCCCTTATTCTTTCTTTTCTAGCCTTCCATTCAGTACCAAGCAGCTATCATTCAAAGTCCTCTTTCACAGATAACCTCCCAGCCTGTCACAGAGTTTATATCATCTGCCTTTAAGAAGACAGATCTTTGCTAATAGCTTGACAATAAAAGAATATGACATTTTCTTGCAAACTCCATTGATAGGACACTTAAATGCAATAATATAATCCTGCAGTGGAGGCCCTGCCTTTTTCACAATTTAATGTTCACTGGTACAATATGCTCAAAAAATTATTTAACTAGTTTCAGCTCTTCTGTCTGTAAGCCTCTGTACACAGACTATGGATTCTCTAAAGTAATTGTTCAAATAATTTGCAAATATTTTGTGTTTTTATATTTTTTTCTCTCAGTGGTTAAATAACATTGTATAATTTCCAGTGTCAGTATACACATTTAGTTTCCTTCTCCATCTCCAAAATATCTCTTCTAGGACAAGATAAATAGGGAAAAAAGATGTCATATGAAAACTCCGAATGACCTCTCACAAACACTTATCTTTGGGTTAAGGGACAAATTGAGGGACACAATGCGACATTAACCTAAGTTTTTCTTTGAAAAATACTTTAAAAACAGCATACTCTATAAATAGTATGCTCAGTTAAACCAGCTGACCTAACCTTATTTAACATAGTCCTAGATATAAACTCAGTCACTTTTTGTTAACTTCAAACCTCTGGCTATTCCCTCAGATTGTCTCATGACTATCTGAAAGCCTCGAGCCAGAGCCACGGAACTGACAAACATTGCAAGCGCTGTGTCAAAGGATGGCTTTCGTCTGGACACAGAGGGGAGCACCAAGGATGCTGCAGGTTTAGAATGAAAAATATATGTCTAGAGTAGTAATTTGTAATCCAGACCAAATCTTTTCTACTAAGGATATAAGTATTCTTGTGCCAAGGTGTTAAATATTTATGAAGGCTTTGAAGGAGATATGTTGATTTTCTGATGCTTTTGAAAGTAAGTTTTATCAGAATGCATCAATAGGTTTTGTCTGATTCTAGTTTAGGAACATACTGTGCTTTTCACCCCAGATCACCTTGCAATTCTCACATTCATCCTTATGTGACATAATGCAGCTGAAACCAGCCCTGGAGCTATTATGCAATGCTAATGCTTTTTTTTGTTTATAGTGGAAATCAGCCATTTTCTGCACAGCCTGGATGTTACCATTCTGAAGTGTCCTACAAAATGGCATACACATTTCCTCTGTTAATTCTAACAGCCTTACAAATCCAGTTTCACAGAAACTCCAAAAGAAGTTATCCTAATTAATGCTGCCGATTTTTTAAAAAAATCATTATAATTAATAATTTATTCTGTTACGTCTGAGGTTATAGCTTCTGTACTTGGAAATAACAGTAAAACTGATATGCAGACTATTTTTATTTTTTGAGTGTTTGTTGAATGACTGGCAAAAGTATTTCTTTCAGAAACATTAAAATTTTATGATGATGCCAGAAAGACAGAAGCCTGTGGTAAGAAACTATAAGAACAACTCATAGTTCTTTGCTCCTACTGAAAAAAAGGGAGGCTTTTACCTGTGACTGCAGCAGGAAGGAAGGTACACCACCAACAAAATCCTTTTGAAAATCTCCATCACGTGTTTCAGGGAAACCTCCAAGGAAGGTAAAAAGAACAGCACTCTGCAGATGAATGAGCAGATAAATTACTTGCCTTAGACAGAAAAAAACTATTCCTAAAACGTTAATCACCAGTGTTCCCTTCTAAGTTGTTGCAGTGATATTACTGAACACATTGAAGTGGTGTGTGTCTGCTCTACTGCAGCGGGCCAGAGAGAGACAATTATCGCAGTGGGCTTTTTTGTTCAATAAGGAGTAAGCTTGCTGAGAATATACTGGGAAGAATAAAAATGCCTGCTGTTGTGCTGTGTTGTTCTCTCTTCATGCTAAAATACTTCTATTGTCGTCATTTTCACAAAGTAGTCAGAGTTACTGGGCTCCATCTGCTGTGTAAGTGGCATATTACTTTAGGCATGATGTGTTAGTGCGTCTGTCTTTACGCTAATCTGGAACATGATCCTCCATTCAGAGTATGGGGAGAGTGCAGATAAAATGTCTTTCCTGACAACATAATGTTACAAAGAAGGGTATAGACAGAGAATTGTTTTCTTGGTGTTGCTAATTATATAAGAGTTCAATTCAGTCAATAAGCAGCTCTTTGGATTCTCTGAGTAGGGCTTATTTTGTGCAAATTGCATATGTCTTTGCTCTTAGCTAAATCTATAACCACATTCATTTAGCTAAATAATTTATTTTAAAATATTTTTGTTGTCATGAAAACTGTCATGATAAGTCATTTCATTATTTTGAACTTTGGTGTTCACATGTATACAATTTTTCAGCAGAAATTTCTAAGTTTAATAACCGCATAAGTAGTTTGAGAGTTTTCCAAGAGAATGTATGAATTTGTCCTGTGAACTCTTCATGTTATACCATAGACACTGTACAGCACTGTACACTTCCTTATTTTATCATGATTTCGTCATTTGTTCATTTGAAAGGAATTCTAAGAAAAAACTTTAAGACAGTACAGGGCAACAGCATCTAGATGGTAAATTTTGCTACAAACAAACGTTTTCTGTTTTATCCACAAATGTAATCTAATTCTTAAAAGCAGATTTTCATTATTGCTATTGCTAATCATCTGGGCAATTGTCCCATCCTTTGGATAACACATTAACATTTTACTTTGCCTGGAGAAGTCTTGGGCACTCTAGCAATGGGATAGAAGACTATATTTTCAAAATTGTCATTCATTACTCATGGCTTCTTACTGACAAAAGCATGCAATCTAGACACTTTTTGGTCACTTAAACTTGCTTTAATTCTCAAAGGTTTCAAGAAGTGATAGATGTTGTCAAAGAATAAAAAAAAAAAGCCACAGGATGATGAGCCCACAGGATGTTAAGACATATGGGCATTCATTTCCATCTGCTTTTAATCATCTAGAGTTAAACTAAAGAGCAGGATTGGTCTTTCAGGCATGGGATTTGTTGATTCTGAAATACTGTACACATTAATTTTTATTGTCAGGTGATTCTTTACTGTGTTATTTATAGTAGCTCTTTGGGTCAACATTAACCTGTTTAATATGTTAGCAATTCATGAAGATTGTTAACAGAAAATGTTAAACTTCCTGTTAGGTTGGAAGTAATATAATATTAATTATGGCAATGACAGGTTTATATTTTTGCTGTTAGTAGACAAATAGCCTCTAATGTATCAGTTGCTATGCTGGGGGTAATGCCTATAGTTCCGCATCAAATCAAAACATCCAAAGAAAGGAATGAGAGAACAGGGATCTTGAACTGTCTTCATGGTTATCTTAGTAGCGTGCAGTATTTGCCTTACCTTATGTAGGTAGTAGAAATGTTAGTCAGGTTCACATGGTGTAATTTTACAAATTAATCTCAGCTGCACATACTTAATGTTAATAAATATTAAATTTATTTTAGAAAATTTAGTCACTCAACAGTATAAGCACCGACTACCGGCTTAAGGACATTAGAATATGCAGTTCTGTGTGAGAGAGAATTTTTCTGCAAACCTTCTTTAAGACTTGATTGCTCATTAAAATTAATTGAAGGCTTTCTATGAAATCAAAGTGTCATTGGACACATGAACAGAAATCTTACTCTTTAGTCAAAAGGCTTTATTAAAATTAATTAATTGTAAGATTTACCACCTTCATGTATTTTATGCCTTGCATTTCCTTCAACAAGAAGATCTCCAAAGAGACTTTTCCTGTTAGTGCAGGGCTAAGAGAGATCAGAGAAAACAGCTGTAAACACAAAGAATTTAGAAACTGCAGGTAGGTGACTGTTGGGTTGGTTTGTTTACATCAATGGTAAGGAAGATAAGTGGTGTAACCAGGTTTAGAGAAAGATCACTGAGGCAAAAGTGTTTTGGATGGAAATGCAACAAATGTTACTTTCTGAGGAAAAAAGTAAATCTGGCTTTGTTTCTCAGATGCTTTGTAGGTGTTATTACAATACTAGGTTCCAGAATTCAGAATTTCTAACATATTTATGTTTTTATTATTTCTAAAGTGAAGATAAATGTTGGCAGTTATCATATCTCCAGGTTTCTAAAGTCTGCTTTTTCCTAGTCAGAAAATAGTGGTTGTTCACGATTGGGGGTAGGAGGGGTCAGGGAAGAGGAAATTTGTTGCTTTTTCCATTCCTTAAGTTTAATATCACACTAACGGGGAGGAAAGAAAAACCAGTGATAATGTTCAGAGGTTTTTGGAGAGTTGTGAGTCATTCACAAGTGAAGCAATTGTTATTA
>NW_010103585.1:0-46046 GCF_000699245.1 Pterocles gutturalis | reverse complement strand
TAGGGAAACGAAATTAGAACAAAAAGCACCCCACCTTGCAGAGGCATTTTGGTCATTTGACAAAATGCAGAGTTAGCTCGGGTCCTGGTGGTCCAACAGAAAGAACTGAGAAGTGTTAAGGACATGGGGAAAAAGGTAAGGACTGCCATTAAGTTTGTATCACTCGTGGTTCCTATTAGATAACTGATTTAGCATTATGAGATGTAAGAAATATAATTTTTTCCTCTGAAGAAAAATGAAAAATTATAAATGATGTCAGCTGTTTTTTGAAATAGAAGTAGCCTCTTTTATTTTGAAAATTATTTCATAATATGTCGTCTTTCACTGAAGAACTTTTAACCAGCAACTGTTTATAAACTGGTGGGTTGATGCTTTTCTGTTACAAATCTTAGACAGCTTAGAGCAGATGAAGTCTAAAGGGATTGTGACTGAGAGATACAGCCCAGTCTTTTACTAAAAAGATACCAGCTTTAGCTTGTCTTTTCTTCATGGGCCATATGGAGGTGTTGCTGGGCCCTCTGCAGGAGGCATATATCCCAATCCATCCACCTCTCCACCCACGTGGAAGAAGCCATGGCAGCTCTTCCAAGGAAAAGGCATCTGGCCAAGCATAACCATCCCCTGGGCTGCATCCAGCTTGCAGGATACTATGCAGACCATCCTGGCCAGCACTGCTCACGGCTGCACTAGTTTGAGCTCTGAGAGTACCATGAACCTTGGGTGAGGCCAGGAACTTGCATTTTACAGAATAATGTTCTTGTCCTGATACTTGTTTGGGAAAAACAAACAAACAACAAAACCCCATGTCAATTCTCCTGAATGACTTTTTCACTTCAGACTGCACAGCTCCTGTGAAAAATTGAGTAAGATGAGTGTATTTTGGAGGGATTTCCTTCTACAATTATTACTAAGCATGTGTCTGTTGCTTTTGGTTAATTGAGCAAATAATGCCCTTGATAGCCATTTCCTTTCAAAGTAGTCAAAGGCAAGGTAATTAGTTAATTGCCAGAAGGGGTTGTTAACTGCTGGTAATGAACCACTATTGAGGAAATTACTACTACAGTACCATTAGATACTGCAAGCATGCGTGAAGGGGAGAAATACTGTTTCTGATATTTCTATACTTCTTCCTGCAAGGTAAGCACATACATTGCAACTAGTTGCCCAGATCATGTCCAGATGGCTTTGGAATGTCTCCAAGGCTGGAGACTCCACAGCTTCTCTGGGTAACCTCTACCAGTGCTTGGTGTTTCCTGATGTTCAGAAGCACCCTCCTGTGTTTCAGTTTGTGCCCATTGCCTCTGGTCCTGTCACTGGGCACCACTGAAAAGAGTCTGGCTCTCTCTTCTTTATACCTTTTTAAGTACATTGATGGGATCCCCCTGCTCCTTCTCTTCTCCAGGCTGAACAGTCCCAGGTCACTCAGCATCTCCTCATAGGAGAGATGCTCCAGTCCCTTACTCACCTTACTCCAGTAGCTCCACCTTTCTCTTGTACTGGTGAGCCCAGCACTGGACACAGCACTCTGGAGGTGGCCTCAGCCAAGCTGAGTAGAGGGGAAGGATCACCTCTCCCAGCCTGCTGGCAACACCTCTCCTAATGCTGCCCAGGGCACCATTGGCCTTCTTGGCTGCGAGGGCACATTGATGGCTCATGTTCAACTTGGTGTCCACCAGGACCTCCAGGTCCTTTTCAGCAAAGCTGCTTTTCAATTACATGTCACAAGCATGTGTACACCTGAGAAGTTGTTAAAAGGCAATCACATTTATACTGTACCTGGGAATAAAAAAATAGAAACCAGCAAGCTGTATGGCAGCCTCCAGCTCTTCCGAGGGATTCTGTCTGTATGCAAACAATCCACAGATGGCTCTCCTTGTCAGAACAGGCCTTTGAGGTGAGTTTTACATGCCATACATATGCCAACACAGTCATCTACCAGCTATCCATGCCTGCTGTGTAAAGGATTACCATTTTCTTTTACAAGAAAAGTCCTTCCTTTTGCAAAACAAAGTGTTTAAAGAGTTGACAAAAACTACGCCACCACATCAGAAGAAAGATTAGTAGAAAATTCAGCAAACTATACCGTTAATTATGAAGTTCCTAGCAAGCTGCAACAATATAAATAGTATGAGTTTCTACAAATCAGTATATATTGTCAAAAATAGTAGCTATTTTATCCTATTTCTCTTCATCTCAAATATATTACTATTTATTAGTAATGTATTACTATCTGTCTAGTAATATTAGGGGGGCTTTTAATTACGATGTATTTAAACTTCTGGGAGTTTTTTCCATAAGAATTAATTTGTATAATTTCTAGCTAAGTGCAATTTATTGATGAATGTTCTCTCAGGATTAAAATTCAATACACAAGTTCTCAGAAGGAGACCATTTTAGTCACAGAAAAAAATGGGATACTTTTGGATAATATTGTCATTCTTGTTTTCTTTGCAGAATAATTCAGAAGCAGGTTTTAGCGGGTAAGTATGGAGTTAAAATCAACTCTTGTGTGCAGGCAATACATAAGAGAAGGCACAAAAAGAAATGTGCTATATTTTATGTAGGTAGCAGATTACATATTAGTTTGCTACCCCCCTTTAAAGGAAAGGCAGGAGACATTGGGAAGCAGAAACTGATGTACAGAAACTCAGAAACTAAACTGATTGTAAGCAGATCTTCCATTAGTGATCTATTTCAGGCTACATAGACAACACCTACTTAAGGTATCTAAGTTCAAATACCTCAGTTCCAAGCAACCCGTTAAGTATGGAGGAGATTCAGAGCAGCTAAACAGAGACCTTGGGCTAGCAGTGAATACTTTCCTGCACTTCTGTACCAGAAATTCTCTGTATTTCTGTGCAAGAAACATAGTAGTTTCACATTATTAGCTCAGCATAGTCCCAAGCCAGCAAGGAACGTAAGTACTGAAATGTGTGTCTCAGTAGTTGCATTGGCACATGCTTTCCTTAGGTCCAAGCCTTTGGAATAGCTGTCCTCCCCCAGTAAAGATTAGTTCCCTCTCCCACATAGCTCCGCAAAGGAATTTAGATAGCACTTTAGCTCTCTAAATTTAGACTGCCACTTCAGTTCTCTAAATCCAGCTGTGAGACCCTCAGAAAGCCCTGCTTAGCTTCTACTTAACCTGAAAGGCACTGAAATTATCTCAGCACCGAAATACTCCACCAATAAATTCTTCTAGGTGCCCAGATTTCTGATGCTGGATAACAATATCCTGTGCATATCCTGAAGATGTCGAGCAGCTGCGAATGTGAGCATGCCAGACTCTCAAATTAGGCACTCTGCTGCTTGGTTTGTCTGTTGGGACTAATCTCATAGATATCCTTATATGCCAACAATCAAATCAAATTTCAGGCATCCTATTGCCAGAGGGAGGGAGGTTAGGTTACTCTGAATAATTCACTTCTAGTTCATTTTTGGGGGAAGTAGGAGATCTGCTTTCAAATTCCTCTTCCAAATCAAGCACACAAGGTAGGTAAGAAGCTGAATCTTTTCACGGGGATGTAGTATAAAAGAGAAACATCATTTCTGCATGTTTTCTCAGAGAAAGGCCATTAGAAGCTAGCATTAACAATCAAAATCAAATTTCCTGATACTGCAGAAAGTAATTTCCTTATGGCTACCTTAGCAGCATTGCTGTTCAGCAGCCTTTTCTTTTTCTTCATTGGTCTTTCTTACAGGCCAGCTTCTGTGACTTTTTACTCTCCTATTGTCTGCTATGGGTCCTGTTCTTAGGACCCTGATGCTTTCTATGCGCAAGAAATTCCTTAAGTATGGACTGACAAGTTCACTAGAGAACAAGTACCTACCAATCAGAATTACTAAAGCTAATCCACTTGGAACTTCTAGTTCTTGCTGCTTCATGTCCCATGGGTCTGAACTCTCGGTTCAGTACTGCCTACTCCCAGTTTTATATCGCTGTCTCACTGCAATAAATCCAGTCCCTGCAACAGATATGAGGTTTGTTCCTCTCCAATTTGAACTCAATACCAAATTCTTGCTGCTTTAAATGATATGTCAGATGTCATTTGGGTTCACAGTTCTCTGGGACTTATCACAAAGATAAACTGAGCAGGTGCAGAACTGTTTGCAAGCCCATAGCCTCAGCTGTAAGCTCCTGCAGACAGCTATTGTCTTCCATGTGCTTTCAACATCCCGTGCACACCTGCAGCACTTTAAGAATTATAGTTGTGAGAGGATGGAGAAAACTGGTAGAGGATGGAAGGACTTTGTTAGGAGTGACCATAAATAGGGAATTTAAAAAAAATATTCCTCTGACTTAACGTACAGAAAATGGATTTAGCCTGGAAAATCAGCTTTTGTCATGATTGTCTGGACAATTGTCATCCAGTTAAAGTGAAGTCCACTATATAACCTCTGTAAAAATATCAAATCAAGGATTAGCCTTATCTGAGATTTCAACTTGCTAGTGGTCTAAAAAGGTTACTTCACTGAACTTTATACTCAATAGCATCTGAAAATAGAAAAGAAAGAAATTAAGACAATTGTATTTATTAACCTTAGAGGTGTTATAGGAATCTGCAGTTTTTCTATTTTAAAATTAATTTCTGAGAAAATTATATATTTTTTATTTCTGTAGCTGCAAGGGTAAATCCACAGTTCAGAAAATAATAATTCCTGTTGCAGATTCCTAAGTTGTGCACTTAAAGTGGGTGAACATGAAGTGCAGTGCAAACAACTGAAAGACAAATAAAGTATTTGCATAACATTGGCCCATAACAGCTAATGATGAATGTATTTTCAAGTGTAGTTATTACAGCCAATTTGGTTGAACAATATTTGGGGAAAAAAAAATATTTTAGAATAACTTTTGGATTTATCAGTTTGCAATATTTAAAGCAGGCTGGAATCTTTTTTAATTTAAACTCTAACATGCCCTCATAATAAAGGGAATACTAAACTTGTTTTATTATACCTTTAGTGTTTTAATCACTCTGTAGTTTCTTAAATATATTATTTTTCAGAATTTATGTGCTTAGTTTCAGACCAGCTATTAGACTGGGTTTTAGGGTTTTGGTTTTTTTTAGTAAGTCTGACAACCTTCTGACACACTTAGAGTGAACAAGTGCTATTATATTGCTTTATGGTTTCCAGTGAGATAGAATAGGCAAAACGTATTTCAAGATTAAATAATGAATGGAAAGATCTTATGAGAGATATTTTAATGCTCTTGCTGCAGAATTTGAAAGTTTGGGTTTCATCCAGGGTTTGACAGATCATTTTCTTGTTGATTTCATCCTGAAGAAGACAAAATTATTTGAATATTGCCGTACTCTGTCATGGGAGATATTTGCAACTCAAGTACGGGTTGGTAAGCAATGTAGCTGATTTTAGTGCCATGCAGTAACTGAGTTCATCAATCTGGTTTACAGGTCTGGCCTATTAGCCTGGGTGCAGAAATGAAGTACCACAGCTGTATTGTTTTCAAATATTAGTTGATAGCTCTGTGTTAGCTGTAGCTGTGCATTGTGCTGAAGGACCATACCAGCAAACCTGGAACTAGCTCACAGGGCTTCAGGGTGAAACCATGCGTTACCCTGTTTTGCCCTATTCAGAACACAACAGGTTTTGTGAGCATATGGGAGTTAATCTTGTGAAACTCTTTAGTTTTCTCTGTGAAATTATAGCTATAAGAAAAATCTGTAACATATATATTATTACCACTAGCTAAATTGATGCTTTTATTTTCTGTATTTTCCCTATGTAATTTCAGCAGCAGGCTACAAGTCCTTTGCTTGCAACAGAAACTGACCTGCTAAACAACAGGATCATTTTAAGCAGAAGGTGATTTTGTTTGATCTGGACAAAACATAAAATTCACAGAAATAATATACTGTGAGCTATGAATGTGTTTACTATTTCATCCAGGGTTCATTCCTGATCTAGTTCAGTTTAATAACAAGTTGTTATTAAATGCAAAAGGATGAGAAAGAGACTAGTGTAAGCAGCGATGCTCTATTAAAAACCTTGAAGGCAAGCAAAAGATGTCTGCACAGAATTTGCTGCACCTCATTACAATATTATATTAGGCTTGTGGGGAATGTCCTATACATTGTTGTGCATTTAATGTTGAGGGAATAAAAGTCTTCTGATAAGTGATTTCCATTATACAAGTAAAACTTCAGTGGCATGTGCCAGCGATAATTCTGATATCCGAGTTGTGAACACATACTATGAAAGCATGGCATTTGAAGAAGATAATTTTGCACTATAAATATCACCCTCATACACAGCTTCTGAAATTTAGAGAAAAAGAAAAAGCAATTAAAAAAAAGAAAGCCAGATAAATGTTCTAAAGATTGAATTGTTTTGTCCAATTTATGTTACCTAAATATTCAATAGGTCTGAGGTTCCTCAATAATAAGTGGCTATTATTCAGTCCTTCAGCTGTGTCAAGTTTGATATCTAGTGCTCTCTGACACTGCAGAAGAAGAAATGCAAGCTGCATGCTGCTGGAAATGAGAGAGAACCCAACGTTTAACCCTGGGGTGTTATATAAGAACTGCATCGCTGTGCCTGTCCAAGTTCTGCTGGCATCAGCCAAAATGCTGCAGGAGGAGCTATCCACCACCTTGACATCCCATGTTAACAGCAACCTCCAGAGTAAACAGGTCCACTCTGAAGAAAAAAAAAAAAAAAAAAAGAATCAAAGCAGCCAAGAGTGGAAGTGGAGCAAATACGTTTAATAGTTTATATTAAACAAACTGTGTAGGGTTTATTTCATTAAAATTTGTCTGGTTTTAGTTCCATCAGTTCTGTATTTCATTTTTCTCAGGTTTTACCTTCTAGAAAATGTCAGTAATTTTGCAGATGATATTTTGTTGACAATATTATTAGCCTAGAATATTTTCAGTATAATGATTGCATATGGTGAATATGGGGAGGTCTCTCTTTCTGTTTTATAGTGTCCCTATTATGGGGTTGTTCTACATTTAATACAGCTGTTAGATCCTAGAGAAATGTTAATATTAATTTATTTACTAGCTGTTTAATGTATCTATATATTTTTAAGAAAGCATCTGTGTCATCTTCTGTGAGTATGAAAAAATATCAGAGGAATAATTTGTCCAAAGTCTCACTGCCTGCTATTTTTATTGTTGGGTTTTCTTCTGTCATGCACTTCCCAACCCATAAGAAGCAAAATGAGTGGATCTACAAAATTATATATCAAGACTTTCACTCTGTTGCAAATAACAGAAGATAATTGAATCTTGGAACTAATACAGTACTGAGAGAAGTACATTTACATATTAAAGCAAGGGGTTATTAAAATCGTATTGAGAAAGACAGGAAGACTGATTTTTTTAAAAATTGTGTTTGAAATGGGTAACAATAAACCAGAAAAAATGTCCTGGTGAAAATAAAATATTTTTAATGTTGAAAGAATAACAGCAACCTTAGTTTTATTTGATTATGACCAGGAACTCACCATCTTTGCTTACAGATATAAGAAGCTAAAAACTGGGATAGTGCTGATCAGTACTGTAATGTTAGTATATCATGTTGATATTAAGAGCATCCTGGCTAAGCTAATGTAGATAAATAGTATTTTGTTCATGCAACTGTATCACTGAGATTTAACTATTTGTTTTTGTCTAAGATTTACAAGTTCTACTGAAGAAATGACTCTATGAAGCCACAGACTATGTCTAAAAAACATGTTTCAGGCTTGCTGTTTGTCATATATCACTTAAGCCACAGATAAATGACAGTCATAGAAGTTGTTCAACCAAAAATCCAAGAGTACCACATGAAGTTTCATCGCTTGCATTCCTGGAGAACAGAAATTACTAAGCTGGAAATCCAAAGGTAAGCTTAATCATGTACAGCGTTCAAGTGTCATGAGACCAAAAGGCATCTCTCTCCATAACTAGTACCAAGCAGATAAGAAATAAATAGTTGCAGACTGAAATGGAAATTATCAGGTTGAGGGGAATGTTTTAGACGAGAAGCTCTAGTCACATGACAATACAGGCTCTTCTTAGTTGTAATACAGCCCTGCCAAAGAGCTGGCCTGGTCATTGATTTTCAATGTTTGGATTAGAATAAATATTCAAATTGTATGGAGGGCTTAATTTATACTGTTGCAAACACCCCACTTGACCTCTGATCCCTAAAATGTGTCAGCCTACTTCATATCGATTTTTTGCAAAGAGGAAAGCACAATTTGAATCTTTGCCCAAACAAAAGGTGAAACAGTGAATCTTCTTCTAATCTTGCCAGTACTGTTCCTGAGGAACTGCAGTATAAAATTTATCACAAACTCAGTGGCTGCCAAGGCTAAGGAAGATGGAAACTTTTGTAGTGATCCAAAATTTCAGATTAATAAAGGGCAGCCCTTGGATGCGGTCTAGTATACTAGCCAGAGGCTATAGCATCAATTTTGTTTAAATTTTGAGTGTGATTAATATACAGAAAGGCAGTTTGCTAATGCTTTACCCATTTGTAGATTAAACAAAGGCTCATTAGCTCACATGAGACAGTTCAGTTTTATTTTTAGCTACAGTATGGCTGGTGCAATGCCTCTTCTTTTAGCATTTTCATTTTGTGTTGCCTTCAGTCCTGACATGAAAGTTAACATTAATCTGCCAACTCATTCTGATTGGATTGCTTTGGAAGTCACTCCAAAGTCACAATGGCTAAATGGGATGAAGCTGTAAGACAGAAATGCATTGCAGTTAATACCGCTGCAGTACTGAAGCTAAGCCAGGGCCAGCTCTAATTCCTGAAAGAAAACAAATCCACAATAATCCATGCCTTAATTCTGAACAGAGTGGCACAATGCCAAAAAAATATAAAACATGTATTCCCTACTAAAACACTGCATCTTATTCCACCATGGTTTCTTTTGGCCTTTTGTTCATGTAGTTTGAGGTCAGCGAGCAGCATACATGTGAAGGTGTTATTCATACTGACACTTACAGCATTCCAGTGTTCTCCTGAAGTAAGAGGACTTGGGGAGAGAATCGTTGCTGAAACAAATCATTTCAGCTTCTGGTGCAACAATTAGAAGGCAAAATTTGAGATTCCTTCCAATCCCACAGGCACCTCCACCCAGAAATCTTCTGAGAATATTTTCAGTCAATTAATCCATCTAAAGTCCAGTTGGGTAAAACTATAACTGGTGTTTTTTCATAATCTGGGTCAGATTTTGGTTCTGCAGAAAGCAAGGATGATCCCATTCGTGTCTAATTAGTCTCAGTTTAGGGACTTTGGTTAGGAGCTTGCTGATTTTAGTCCAAACCTAGACTGTGTTGTTTAGAATCTATTCTCCCTTAAGTGCTTCTGTGATGATAACTTAGTATGACAACAAGAACCACTTTAGACATTTCTGTCTTCATCCAAAAATGTGTCCTCATGTAGAAATAAGCCTTAAAAATGTCTTACTAACATGAAATATCCCACAGAAACAGATAAGTACATTGGGATGAGCTAGGTGGCTAGCAAGGTCTAGAGGTCAGGCCCAATTTAGAACCACTTAGAATTCCTTTGCAATAACCTTTTTATAATGTAAGCTTCATACATTATTAAAATATATTTTTAAGCCTTATGTTAAATCAAACTACGAAAGGAATTTTGTGCATTACCTGGCCAGAGATTAAAAACAAGAAAAAAGTGGCAAAGTGCCCCACTTGTTTCAGGGTTGGCAGGCCTTGATATGAACAAAATCCAGGTACCTACTCTGAGGTACTGAAGTTACACATCTCTTCAAAGTGTGGAAGTATTTCAAGAAATTCACTTTAAGGTGCTTAATAGAATATTGGAAACAAGCCTGTTTTCAAGCATTATATATACACACATAAAAATACATTAGTGTGTTATTCTTTGTGAATCCAATCTGAATCCCTTTCTGTCACTTGGTCAACTTCGTATTCTTTCGGCTATCTTTGGTAAGATTGTCAGATTGTCATCTTTGCAGGAGAAAAAAAAAAAAAAAGTCTGTGTGGCCGACAGAAATTACTTTACATATGAAGAATACTTAATGCAAACATTTCAGAAGCCCAGATGAGACAAGGCAGCAAAACATCTCCTTGCTTCCACCCTCTAGCATGTCTTCTCAAACGCCAGTGCAGAAGGCTGAATAGACGAAGATGAGCTTTCCCACCATATTTTAACCCTGTGATATACCTGACTTGAGTGCCCACGCCACTGTATGGCTGGATGGTTGCGGAGTGGTGCGTAAAGGTATGTAACCACGAGACAGTGCCCCGTAGGCTGGCAGACCTGCATTCAGCACTGTATGATGGAATGGCGTAACTTTGAAAAGCACTACAACTTCATGTACAACCCTGCCTTGGAAACAGGCCTAATCAGCTCATAAGTACCGTGCTGGTGCAGCTGCTTGCTTCTGTTCGGATGGCTAGCTGTAGCTCTGTAGTAGGCACTCAACGTATATGTGCATGTAAGATAGTATTCATGCCTATTGTTAAAGTCTATTTTTAGAGGTCGAAAACCCTACTTACCTCCAGCAAATGCTGCAAACAATTGACTCACAAGTGAACTATAAATAATGTTCGCAGCACAGAGCCCACATAAGATACTGCTCTAGCGTTACTCAGTATTCAGAACCTGCTGCCTCTGGTAGCTATATACGTCATGTTCGTGACAGGTTTAGGCTTCAGTAGCCCAGAGCCTAAGATCTGGCATGTGTTTTGGAACTAGAGCATTTGCAGATTAGTGAATACTAGCCACAGGGCCAGGTGTGATGTGGCAACTTGAAAATACGAAGTGTCTGTACTGCCATTCTGAATATTACCACAGAACAATAAAAAATGTAAAGGTTGGGAGGAGGTGAAGGGAATGACTGATAAATGCTGCTGAGCATAAAGCAATTTAGTCAGCTACAGGCCCAGCCTCCATCATGTATAATGCTTCTCTTTCGGCAGATTTTTGAAGGAAGAATTGTAGGCATGAAAAATGGGAGGAAACCGGGTTTAGCAGGGATAGAACTTAACAGATTAAGCTGCTAAGGGGTTGGCCAACGTCAAAGCAAGTGTAATAGAAGACGGGAGCAGCTCTGGAAGAGCAACTGCGTGTATGTCCCTTGGAGTTAGTGAACCAGCCCCTGTGCTGCTTGCCTGTCCCCCAGGAAAAGGCAGGGCACTTGGCTTGCTGGCGGTACCAGGCGACAAGGGAAGGAGAAGGAGTGGATCTTCCATATATTACCTACCAGACTGATGTAGTAAAGTCTCCAGCACCCCCACCACAACAGGACAGCCCTGCAGTCAGTTCCCTATTTCACAGGAAAGGAATAAGAGGAAAAGGAAACACGTGGGTTAAAAGGAAGGATCCCAGCTACTGCAGCCTGGTGTACACAGCATTAGCTGAGTGTCTGTGTTCAACGTTGCATTATACTCTGTTCCAAGAGGATGTATTGTCTTTGAGACAGGAGGATAGGAGATCATGGAGGCAAGAGGCTAGCAGTGATATGGCCATGTCCTCACTGTGCTCTGTCTCACATAGAATATTCATCCAGAACCTGAAAGGTCTGTGGTGCATACACATCTCAGCTGTGTTTGCATAAAGTCAGCCTATACTTCACTTGGTCACACCTAGCAGCTAAACATCTGTGTGATGAGAATGTGGCATATGCACTGTGTTTCTTCTCAGCAAGCTTGCCAGACCAAATCAGGTTGCGCTATCTAGGAGTTTGTGCACCTGCAATGTGAATTGTGGGCTAGCTGAACAGTCTGGTTGATTAAGCTAATACATGTATCTGTGTATATCAGAGTTGACTGTCATGTTAAAATGTCAATATATAACTCAAGCTACAGATTAATTATTTGGGTTTTGAGAGATTAAAGAAATGAAACATATCCTACTTCTGATTATTCTGTTCTCTTAATGTTTGCCCAGGCAAAGCTGTCTTGAAGATCACTCAGATGTTGCTGTCAAAACCCAAGGTTATAGTAAGTTTTGTACCTCATGTGACAAATTATGTCTTTGCTTTATGCGAAAGGAGAATTGCATATGGAAACACTGTAATCTTGAGTTAAAATTGGTCAAAAAAATTCAACTATTGGAGTCCATAGCAAATTTAAAAAATATTTTTTACTTTCTCATTGTGCTGTGAAAATCCCTCTGCAGGTAACTTGTGGGAGAATGCTGAAGTTGATTAACAGAAATGCTGTGAAATATATAAAGGGCTGAATTCTGTTTTTCTGATCTAAATCCCAAACAAGTATAAGTGCATTCTTTTCCTGCCCTGACACAGCACCAGTAATTGAAATTCAAGGTCTGTATTCTGAGGCTTGAATGAAGGTAGAGGGCTGACTTTACCTTCTGCCCTCTGTTTTACCACATTAGGCTCATTCTTCTATTTCAGTCTGCCATTAAAGGATTCTTCCATCAGCTTTCAGATAAGTGAATATTACACGTAAAATTAAGTAAATAAGTTCAAATAAATTTCATCTCCAATGTGCCACTTTATTTTTAATGTACCAGTTGCTTGCAGATGAAAATAATGTTTGAGCTGTTCTTAAAGTCACTGAAAAGCATCAGAGATTGTCCCCTGAGATTTGTCAGTTGTGGGGTTAACATTTGCAGAAGAAGATTTAAAATCTCTGGCCGTCAAAGGATTACGATACTGTCGTTTCCCAGAAATACTGTAGATTGTTCGTGTTCTTTTGGCTTTTATAGGACATGGTTGAGGACTCCTAAACCTGTTTTTTCTTACAGGATATTGAATTTTGTTAAATTATGGCTTCACCAAGGGCTTTTGAGTTATTTTTAGCAGAAGTGAAATAAAAAGAGGTTATTAAAAGGGCAACTAGCAGGGGATTTGGCAGCATTACACATAAAGCATAAATACCATCTTTTTCCACCATCACTTCTTGCTGTTCATGTTCCTCTAACGTAAACATGTCTGGTATTTACAACTGATTCATTTAATGCCAAGGAAAGGAAAGGGAAAAAAACCACAATATTTCTGGAAACAGTCACATTTCCTTATGCAAGCACTTATTAAAAATTTGATTGCAAACAACATGGAGACCTCTGAGAGCAGATATTATCAGAATTATATTTTCAAACAGCTGGGATTTTATTTATAAAAACAAAAGTATTTGTTATGGTTAATCATCAAATTATTTCTGCATATAGATGAAATGGTCTTTAAACTGTCTCTACATTTTGTATTGTATATCTAAAAAAGAGTTGTTATAATATAGCTTAAATTTAAAAAAAAAGCTTACAAAACACTAGAAGAAACTGGTTTCTGTCTGGAACATTGGTAGATGGTGCTAGTTACAGAGAAGTTAGAAAAAAATGTGGATGTTCAACAAGTATTATCAGATACTTTGGAAAATAATCTGAAGAATACCACTTCATTTTCCTTTCATTTTTTTTCTGGTGAACAAGAACAAGAGAAAAAGATCTATAGAGTAGATATTGTATGGCAATTATTTAAAGGCCTAGAGATTTTGGGGTATTCATATCGATTGTCTGATTTTCATTAAAAATCTCATTTGTATTGAGAATTTGTTTGCTAAACAGATCAGGAATGTGTTCTATAAGCATCTGAAATATTTCCAATAATTCAAATTCCTCCTGGTGCTTTGGATGAAAGAGCACCAGCAGCCAGATTCCCCATTGCCCTGAGCCTTCAGAGACATAAGCTGTGTATAAGATACCACTAAATTACAATAAAGTTTTGCAGTGGCTTAGAAAACTGGGTAATTGTATGGCAAGAGACAGCTTCTCTGATGGTGATCTCCTTAACACCTCATGTGGCCATTGCTCAGATGCAGATGAGTGACTGCAGAGCCATCACTGGCTAGATCAAAGCTGCACAGACCCAGAGAAAGGCTAAAAGAAGCTGGATGTTAATTGGGAAATCAATAGAAAGAAAAGGATTCCAATAATACCTGGCAGATTTTTTTGTCTTTGGTGAAATTTCAGACTCCATTGTTTAAGAAGATGTAGGATTGGCATGGTAAAAATCACATTAGAACCCTATGTCAAAGTTCTAGCTGTCAGTTTAATGGAATCAATTAATTTAAATGTTAAGATCTGTAATGGGTATTTTTTCTTTTATCATGTAAACTGATGGATGCAGAAAATTAAGTTAGAAGGTAATCAGATAAATTAATTAGCTTGTTTGCAGTACAAAATAAGAATTGGGTACAAACTACCAGAAAATGCATCCAGTTAATTGTTTCCTAGAAAAGATTAATCTGCCTAAGTTTTGGATGACCACATTTGCAAAGATGTTAAGTGCTATGAGTTTCTCTTGCTGCACTAAAATTTCAATTTATTTCTTATCACTAATATTCTCTAAACCTTTTCATATAGAATAATGGTCCAAAACATAGGCTTTTAATATTATATACCATAAGGAAAGAAAACTGTAATTATACTCTTGTATTTTCAAATTTGGTGCAACACTTTTGTATTTTCAGTGCAACAGAAATGTATGTTACAAATTCAGGTACTTCCAATGCCAGAAAACTTTAGGGGTAATAGGAGGAGCAGCAACAAAAGAAAAAGAGCTAGACAAAGCTGAGAAAATTTATATTTATTAAGGCTTCTTCAAGTGTTGGGTTTGCTGTTGCTAAGACCTATTCTAAAATGCTTATTAGACATTTGTTTGTAGCTGACCACTTCACTTCATGTTCATAATTTTCCCTGTACACAATGTTATCTCATTCAACTATCTCTGTGAGAAAGCAGAGCAAAAGACTCCACATTCCTGAAGTTCCTAATGACAAAATCCTTTGGAAAAGAAAAAATCCAAAATTCTTTGTGTACCCTAATGATATACAGAAAGGAACCTTCCACAATTCCTGGTTTTTTGTCTTCAGAAAGCTGTTTATGAACAGGAAACACAGTAAACATTTATGCTTGTTTTCATCCCCTTTGTTTCTTGTTCTATCCTACATGGTGGGAAACATAGATCTGGATTTATGCCTTAAAATCCCAGGTAAGTCTTCTTTCTTCAGCACCAGAAGATGCCAACTCTATTTGGAAGTTGGAAACAGCATCCTGGCATCTTGTGCAGCTTGTCTAACCATGGGGATGGCCAGGATTTTCAGAACTGATGAATGATTCTGTTGCCCAGTGAAACCTCTTCATGTGTCAGACAGTGGGTAGAGGCATATCTTAAAAAACAGTATCTAAATGTGTCTGAAGCAGCACACTTAACTTCTTTGGAAAGTCTTGACTTATCATTTAGGACAAGGAGTGAGCTGTTGGGCAATGATAAAGTAGGTGAGCGTTGTCTTATGTTTACATTGCCTTTGCCCTACAGAACATATGCTGTGAGGAATGTTTGCCAAGTTCATTGATCAGATATTATAATTCTTGTGCCACAAAATTAACTGAAAATGCATTGTGGGGTTTCATATCTTGGAAAAGACTCCATACAGACAGCTTTATTAATTCAGCTTGCAGAAAGAAGCACGCTTCCTTCACTTATTTTGAGTGAAGAGGTTTGAAAATACATTTCCTTTCCTTCTGTGTCAATATGATATGGTAGGAAAATACTGAACAGCTGAAGTAAGTGAAAGGATGAGAAAATAATCTCAGGACTGCTCAGTCATAACTGTATGTCTGATTTCCACCCTGAAAAAAAAATTGAAAAAACAAATTTTCTGTGATTCAGTGAAAATGTGACAATTTTTTTTCAGGAACAGTGTTGCATTTTGCTATGCATTCCATAGAATATTTGCACACAGTATTTTGGAAAATGTGTCAACTTCAGCCCAAGAAAACATTGGATCACTTGTCACTCTCTTCTTCCAAGCCAGTCTAACAGACAACATATGCCAAACAATCCTTCTGTCTAACGTGAAAAAAAAAAAAATGTTCTGTGTACTCTTAAACATTATAATTTCAATGTTTAGGAGGCAGGAAAATTTTTTTGGAGAAAAAACAACAATAAGAACAAAAGCCCCAATAATTCATGTGCTCTAGTGTCAAACATTTCTCTGCAAATTTTCCAAAGTAAATCTAGTAAAGAACTTTCTGATTATTGATATAGATCCTAAAAGTAAATGCATGAAGCTGTTGTGCCATTAGTGACATATCTTCTTAACCAGCTAATTTGGAAAAATTAGCATAAGTTCAGTTTACAAAAATGGTTTTGGAAAGCTGAGAAGAATATAAGAAAGGTAAATATGGAAAGGGAAGCCACTCATGTCAGTGTTTGCAATGGTGGTCTCCGTTCTGCAGTGGAGAATTATGATGTTCCTTTCTACATGATCTAAAAGCTTATGATTACAAAAGAGCTGGAGATTGTGGTCTTTAGCGTGCCTTCATTTTCAGACCAAAAGAGTGGTGACTGAGGGTGCAGTTGTGTCCTTGAGAAATGCATCTGGCAAAGCAAAAGTTCCCTTATGGCCAAGGCTTGTTCTGCTTCCACCATTCTTTTGGGCAAAAATGTTTATTTATTACTAAGTATACAGACCAAGTTTTAGGATTAGATTGAAGCAGGTTTTAGAAAGAGATGCAGCTTTATCTCCTCTTTTCACTCCAAAAAGTGTTTGGTTTTTTTTCTTCTAGCACAGAGGACCCAAAATCTAACCAGACTCATCAGCTGTGTGGATAGCTACTGGATTTGCTGTCCAGTAACTTGACTTGAGTGTTCCTTTTCCTTCACCAAACTGGCTGTGCCTCTTCTCACTTGATGAGACTGGAGGAAAGAAACACTGTGAATCTGCTGCTAGAAACCACTTGGTGTGAAAGCTAGTGAGGTAGGTGCCCAAAAGTAACCTCTCTTACAGAGAAAAGAAAAAGGGAAGAATATGTACCAGCACTGTGGAGGAAGAGTCTAAAACTCATCACAGTCTTGTGCCAACTCCAGTGGCACAATCAGCAGCCCCTAGTGTGTGTGGGAGGCCTCAGGAAATCTTCACGGAATACTTAAGGAATTTACTGACCTTCAAACTGAAGAGAATACAGAGGAAGGACAAGATGAAGAAGGTGGGTCAGCAGCATTGCAACTCTTTATTATTCTATAACAGCTGTTGCTATCAGACCGAAACCATTTTTGTTCCTCTTATTCCTGCTTTGAGCATGAACCTAATCCTATGGGCTGGCTGAAGTAAATAGTGAATAGATCAGGCAGATTTCAGCACAGCACTTTTAATAGAGGGCAGTTGTGTGCATTACATTGCTTGAAATGTCCACAAAAAGAATTTATCTCTCTTAATTTACTATAATGATCTACTGGTTTGACTAATGATTTTTTGTGAGGAAAATCTCTTGCCTTACGCCATAAAATCACCACCATAAAAATGTCCTCATCTTGGAGCACTACACTATATATCTTGCAAAAATATTCTCCACCAGTATAAATAAAGGCTTTAAACATGTCACTCCTTATTAATATCACAGCATTAGAAACCAGAGACAAAAGGGAGGAGGGGAAAGATTGTTGTTGCTTTTTTTAGAAACAAAGTACATGGGGAAAAAATGTCCCACCAGTTACAAGGTGCATGGTGATGCCACATTCCACAGAGATTTTGGTGCAAGGAATATAACAGTCTGCATCTATTAATTTTTATAACACTTCACACTAAGTGGAGCGGAAGGAAAATACACTATGTTCCTTTACTGTCGTTGTTTGTGGCTAAATATAAGAATCCTATGGAGCCTGTAGGTAAATTCTTGTTCTCTAAGGGATAGTTCATTACTCAGTCAAGGAAGACAAGGCCATCATACTCTATTGAGATGCCTGATAGTTGCTCAAGAGTGTTCAGAAAAGTCTGACCTGAGCTCATTCTTAAGTTGTCTTCTTCAATGCGTTCACAGCCAAATCACTGCCTGCATCTCAACCATATGGCAAATGGCTCTACAACAGAATGGCACCTGTGTGCAGACTATACCCTCATGCATCTTCCTTTCCTTTAAAAGAAATTTGAATGTTCAAGGAGGAAAAGAACTGCAGTGTAGTCCAATGTTTTCCACAGTCTGGACTGGAGCTGCAGAAGTAGTCACTTGCGCTGCCTTGTAAGTGCAGCCAAACAGTGACACAGAAACCTCAGTGCACTGAATTGTTGTGTACATTGTGTACTTAATGTATGTAATCTTATGTGACATGATCACTCAGAGGAGAGAGTATGTTGCTGATTTGAACTATAAGCACCCTCTGGCTTATCATGGTGTTGACAAGATAGGCAATTCTGTACCCAGTTTGTATACATGCACCTATCATCCCCACTTCTTTAGTAATGGCTGGTTTTGCATAAGAAATACTATAATTTTTTGCAAGTTTTGTGCTTTGCTTGTTTCACCTTGCCAGATTTATCCCAGCATGAATTTTGACAGAAATTTTGAAATAACTTAATAAAAAATTGACACTCACAGATGTAGCAGGTATGAGAACATAAGAATTAACGCCTTCAGATACAAATATTTAAATTATTGGTGCTTTTAAAAAATTATTCTGACAGCTCATAAAAAAGTATAGCGGCTGCTGATACCAGGGAGCAGGATGGCATTCAGTACATGGACATATACAAAATATGCAGGGCAGAAAGTTCTGTCTACGTGGACTCTATTTCAGCTGTTTTGAAACATGAGTATGAAGTAGTAAACAGACTGAGTACAATCTACTTCACTGTTTACAGTTCGTGACTGGTAAACACTCCTTAATAAACATAAAATCTTATGGACACTTAAAACATAATACAGAATTTTCAGTCCTTTCTCTGATTTGTCAAGATTCTTCAATTAGCCCAGATTCAGTCTTGCATTTAGAGCATATAGAGCATCTTCTGCATCCAGCATCTTCAAAGCCATAGGAACTTCATGTGGGTGCAGTTATTAGCTCCAGGAGGATATCACTTGTAGGTTATTCAAAGCGTTTCATGAAATGCTCTGTTCTTCTGTGGTTTCTAGAAGGGTACTGTACCAGGCCCGCTGAACTTCAAGGTTAGGTGCTGTAAAAAGATGTATGGTACGAACATTTTGGAGACCACACCATTCAAAAATCACAGCATCCTGAAAGAAAGGTGTGTCTAGGAGGAGGAATCTCTAGTTTTTGGGGCACATTTCTTAAGTTGTTTAAAGACTGGCATAGTGAGGTGGACTGGGCTGAGTGTTGCTAGACAACGGAGCACAGTGGTGTGGCAGGGAGAGTAATACACTATAAACTGAGCACAAAGTAGAACACTATAAAAAGTTAAATTTCAGTCTCTGGTCAGTGAAAGCAAAGAAGGAAGCAATTATTTCTAAGCTGTCATGTCAGTCCAGAGTATTTAGGGGTTTTGATGCATTCAAAGACAAACTCCATCTTACCCTGGGCCCAACTGCATAAACATCTATGCAAGTGTTTAATATTACATGGAAGCTATTGACATATTTAGGATTTTGACAATTGCATGTGTTTGATTTCCCATTTCTACATCAGAAACTCGATAAACATTTAGTAGTAAGCCTTCTGACAACAGTTCATAGACTGCACACCCTAGGATTTATATTTCCCAAGTAAAAAAGCTTCCTAGTCCTCAAAAGAACTGTATAAGTTAAGAATCTCTCATTCCGTGATGCCTCGAAGGACTGAAATGTCCAGGCTTTGTTTTCCCCAGCTGCGTACACTCCTGTGTGAGTGATGATGGGCTCAGCCATTCATGAAATGCAGAGAGAGAGTGCTCACATTACTCTGCCACAAATGTGTTGTATCCTCGTGCCTTGTTGAAGGGGGGAATGTGGTAACTGAAGCTCCCCATAGCTAAAACCTGACTGCCATGCAAACTATTGGGTATGCACTGCAGTCTCTTCAGACATGCTGAAGCCCTAATGGGGCACTGATTGCTACTACAGGCATTTTAGAGATGCATCTTATACTGGTGTTTTGGGGAGGCTGCTGGAAAGAAGGTGCCCAACTCCTCCCAAAATTTGAAGCGCTGTGTTGGAGCAATCTGTCCTCTTGACTGGGGAAGTGCAATGCACCTGCAGTGAGTGCTACTTGTGCGGTATAGGCATTGCTGCATTAGGGGTGATAGTGCCAGTTAATGTACTGACTTGGGGAGCGAGGAGAATGATAATATAGTAAAATGCCAGCTATGGAAGAGAGAAGGATGGATTTTATTTTTATCTCTTCACATTAGTTTAAATTTCTCTCTTCCATTTGTACAAAGAAAATAGTAGTTTTAATTTATATAGGTCCCAACATTTAAAGCACTGTAAAACAGTAATGGCTTACATTGTTTTCATTTTCTTCTTTGTGGGGATCCTTTTCATGAGGTTTTTTTTTTTGGTATAAATATTTAAATTCATCTCAGAGTTTTAAACTTCTCGGAGTGGATAATAAAGTGAAGTTAGGTGCCAGGTTAGAATGGCAGTTTTCCATGAAAAGCTCCATGAGGCTGCTGGCTGTGATTCTGCAGCATCAGCTTCGAGGAAGTGAAGTAAAGTAAATGTAAAGGATGGGAATGCCTGTCAGATGCCAGGTAAAAAGAAGTGTTGTGTAATAGTGCAGAATGAAAAAACAGTCTCTGTCAGATGCCAGGTAAAAAGAAGTGTTGTATGATAGTGCAGAATGAAAAAACAGTCTTTCTCAAAACTGGATATACAATCTGAGTAGAATTCAAGAAGTATCCTGTGGCACTGTTAGTTTGACATAAGCATTTCTGATACAGAGTTAATCAATGTCTTAAAAGCCAAATAATTTTATTTTTTTTTTTCCTGAGCATGCTGTTGAAAATGCATGATTAGTTCACATCAGTGTTGTAACATCTCACAGCTTTTTGCAGCAGAACAGTACAGCATGTAAGAGCTTTCTATGTATAATGTAGAAATATTTACTTAGGTCTAAATGTTCACAATAACTAAATTCAGTTACTAGTTTTGAAAAATTAATTGATTCTGTAGGATGGACGTATTTAATCTCTGTGCCTCCTCTGTATAAAGAAAGTAGGTTTGAAGAGGTTTTTTTTGGTCTTTGTATAAACAATGCCATGAAAATAGTCTTAACAAGCTATTTTCATTATGAATTAACATTGTTCAGCCAACCCCCATTTATCCACAGATTTTGCAAACTTTTTTCCTCTACTATTTAAGGGAACTGTGAAAAAACAGTGTAAACTTTATCTTTGCCTTAACTTCTCCAGGTAGTGAAAAATCATGCAAAAACATGGCACTTGAGATTGCTGTCAAGTGGAGTTCATAAGTGTACCCTGCTCCATGTTTTTTGCATATAGAAGTTACACAAAGGCTGAGAACATTGGGTTGTATAAAAACATCAAGACCATCACCATCCCTGGAGGTGTTCAAGAAACGTGTAGATGTGGTGCTTAGGGACATGGTTTAGTGAATTAGGTGGTGTTGGGTTGGACTTGATGATCCTTGAGGTCTTTTCCAACCTTAATGATTCTATGATTCTATATAAGCGTCACATATCTGTGCTAAAGTAATTGTCTAGGCTCACTCTGCAATTCATGGAGAGAGAAAGGAGCATCAAGTGAGCCATTCATTACACTGTAAAAAGTTACTTGTTAAAGATTTGCAGAATTAATTGTCCTGTTTCTCTTTGTCAGAGTGTGTATGAACAACTAGTTCAGAAAGTATTCTTAATTTTTAGCAGATTAAATTGGTTACTGTATGAAAAAGTAGAATTAGTGTTCAGTTTTCCTGAAATCTTATTAAAACTTGTAACATCTAAGTGATCAAAGTTTGTGAGGTTTCTGTCCTCTTTACTGCTTCCTTTCATTGTTATTCTGCCCAAAATGCTATTTATGACAGTTTGTCCTAGATTTCTTCAGATTGGTTGTGAGTTCTTGGCTGCGAGTTCTTGGCTGCATGTGAATTCAGCTAGAAATTAGTTCCCATATGGCCCTGGACACAACGCAATACTAAAATCAGAAGGTTACTTCTAATCTGAGAATTCAAATCCACCCCATACTCAAAAATCTGAAAGTGCTCAGATTCAAAGTTCTTTTTTGGCTGGGCTCTACTTAACATCAAAGGTCTAAGTGTAACATATACGACAAGAGGAGGGCAATGCAGAGAGAGTGAGTAGGCAGAATTCCATTCTCTAAGGCCAGGAATAGATTTGCCGTTGTTAGCAGATCTGCCACTAAACACAGCGCACAATGCTGTAAATATCACAACATGGCACTATCTGCGTCTTACAAAAGATCACACCAGGGCAATAGTGATGTGGTCTTCTTTACTATATACAGCTCCAGCATTAAGAGGCAGGAGGGTTGCCATCATGTCCATGCATTTTATTCTGTGAAAAGAATGCAAGATATTTTTATAGCTGTCTGGGTTCTCTCTTTTCCTTTAGGTGTCTTTCCTTGGGCAGCCTTCCAAATGCAAGGCCATCATACAAGCAAAATAAATTAATGAAATAATTGGATTAGCATTGTACATACAAAACCTAGGAATGTTAAAGGAAAAGGTTAGAAATATGGGTTTGCATAGCTTGCAGTTTGAAAAGGTCAGAGAGTAGGTAAAACAGATAAATCTCCAGTGATCACTGAGAATGTTCTAAACCTGCCTTTTAATGCTTTACTTTTTAAAGGCATGTAGAATAGTCGATAATTACTATAAATTTGGGGAACTTGACATTCTTCGCTTATTTTCCCTTTTTCTTTAGTGACACTTCATACAGGATCAAGCTATTCTAATCCATGTGTTTTGCAGGCACATGGAGTGAAACAGTTCCACAATATTCTCCAAAACAAAACAGATATGAATTAAATGATAGACATCATTGACTGTGGAATCCCATTGGCATGGGACAGATTATTTTTAACAAAATTAGAGCCAAGAAAGAATGTTAGAGGCCAAACCTAACATTTTTTCAAGCACAGATTTATTTGGAAGTATGCATTGGTGTTCCTGTCTTCCGTTAGCTTCTGCCCATGACTCTTCTAGAGCACTGCAAGTGTTGTAACTCCAGCAAAAAAAGTTTCCAACCCATTTCACGCCTGAGCGAGAGGACAGAGAGGAACCGTAGTGCTACCCTGTTCTGTGAACACCACAGATACTGCCAGCACTAGGACTGCAATATATGGGAATTATTAAGGCCAGCTAATTCAATGTAGGATTTCCACTCTCATCACATCTCTGAACACAGGCCCATGCTCCTTTTGCAGGGGTCAAAAGGTTCATGTGAGGGACAATATCCCAACCCCATTTATCCTTAGGCTATACTGCTGTGACTACAGACAGGATTTTCACTAATATAAGGCAACACTAAGATTTTTTATTTTCCTGAAGCTATAGAAACAACCAGTTAGATAAAAGAGGATCTTTGTAAAGATAATGTTAGTATAGAAGGAACCTCCAACATGAAGAGCTAGGTGAGCAGTGGGCAACAATAAGCTAACAGAATAAGGTAGAATGGGAAGTGGAATGGTAATAGTGCTAGAAAAGTGGATGATTTGGGTACATAAGACAAGAAATGCAGAGAATCGTGTGTGTCTTAGGAAACCCAGAGTAAGGGAAATGCAAACATTTAAGACACCATCACAAAAGGAATGGGAAAATTCTGGAAAATCTTTCTGGCAGGTATGAAGAGAAATCACAGAAAAAGAATGAGAATGTAATTGGGAAGGAGAAGACAGGAAAGCAAAATATTTCTTGAAAGCCTTCATTATTGTTTGAGGTACCTGAGTGGCAGATGCTGCTATAGTTACTCTTACTTTGCATCTTTCTTTGCTTTTCATCTCTCACCATGTAGAACCTTTCTGGTACTCAATACTTCAATTTGGCACTGGGAAACAACAAACACACATTTTGCTGCTGATTCCAATCCATCCAGTGTAACTGAATATTGTCAATTTTTCTATTTATGCACGGTCTTTGTACACTGCTTTTTGTGCACAGACTACAGCCTTACCAGAAACCTCATGGTAAACTCATAAGCAACATGAAGAAGATCTGGTAGTATCTCTTGTGTGAGGTGTTATTCATTTGATTAAAGCAACTTGTTATTCTCTTTCCTTCCATAGAACTCTACATCATAGGTGCCCTGAAAACTCAAGACTGTCATGTTTCCACAGACACGTATCTAACAAGGCCAGCCTGATTGAGGCAAGAAAGGAATTTGAATCCAGACAGACTGACAATTCTACAAGAATGACCGACTTGTTTCTTGAAGGGCAGAAGGTCATGAACAAACAGAAGATGGATGTAGAAAAAGGGTAGAAGACAGAGTCAGCGATGTAAGACATAGACACACATCAGAGGTATTACACAAGTAGTATTGCTTCACTGGGAGAGACGGAGAAACATAGATAGATTCAAGACTTTCTGCAGAAGCATTCATCAAGCTGGAAACACAAAAGGAGAAAGTGGATAGTCTTGGCAGAGAGCAGGGTGAGAGAACATGGAACTGAGGGAGACCATAGGAGAAATAATGTGTGTTGGTAGATTAAAGAGTACAGAATTTGTTAATTAAGTGGGACTTGTAATATTGTACAGTGGAATTACTGCAGGCAAAATACAAAGGAGAGAGCAATTTCTTGAAGGGTGTGATCAGCAAGTTGGGAATTTCTCAGATTTTTTACTTAAAAAGTGCTATATTCTTGTGTCAGGGAGGACAGCTAGGAGCACAGTTGTACCATCCTCAGTAGTGAAAGATACTGTGCCCAAGTGTTGTGGGTTAACCCTGCTAGGCAGCTCAGCCCCACACAGCCAATTGCTTACTTCCCAGTGGGATGAGGTTGAGAATCGGAAGGGCAAAAGTGAGAAAACTTGCGTGCTGAGATAAACTCAGTTTAACAGGGAAAGCAAAAGCTGTGCACACAAACAAAGCAAAGCAAGGAATTAATTGACTACTTCCCACCAGCAGGCAGGTGTTTAGCCTTTTCCAAGAAAGCAGGGCTTCATCACTCATAGCAGTTACTTGGGAAGACAAACACCATAACTCCAAATGTCCCTGCCTTCTTCCTTTTTTCCCCAGCTTTTTGTTACTGAGCACAACATCATATGGCATGGGATACCCCTTAGGTCGGTTGAGGTCAGCTCTCCTGCTTGTGTTCCCTTCCAACTTCTTGTGCAACCCTAGCCCAGTTGATGGCAGGGTAGGCATGAGAAACAGAGAAGGCCTTGATCCTGTGCAAGCACTGTTCAGGAATAACTAAAACATTGGTGTGTTATCAACACTGTTTTGGTCACAAATCCAAACCATTGCACCATACCAGCTGCTGTGAAGAAAATTAACTCTATCTCAGCCAAAATCAGTACACCAAGGAAATGCAGTACCTCCTGGAATGAATTAATGTACATGAAAAGTAGTGATTTCATGTCTTCATTTAACATGATGAGTTCTTTTGTTTGCACTGCCTCAGCTCTCTGAAAAAAAAAAAAAAAAAAAAAAAGGAATCTCTCCAGGTTATCTCTTTATCACATGGCATGGGAACTTACTGATATTTAGCCAGGTATTTAGCCAGGTAAACAAAGAATGAGGAGATCAAATTTAAACATCTGTATGTGCAAGCAAGGAGTGACAACAATCTGCCCTTATTTTTTGATTGTGCTTTTTTTGGCGATCTGTGGGGAGCTCTCTGTAGCACCCATGGAGCTTCATTTTCAATATGGTTCTGAAAATGCCACAGTCAATACTGCCAGCTTACAGGGCAGGGACTGTCATGCAATGGGGGAAATGGCTGAAGCAAAACCAACCCCTTAGCAATTCTTCCCTCTGTGCTTGCCTTCAGGGTTGCCTTGGGTGAGTGCTCGAAGATTATATAACCTGGCAGCAGCTCTTTAGGCTGGTTTGTGAGCTTACAGTATCTGCTATAGCTTGCCCTGAATAAAACGGATGTGCTTGTTCAGAGTTATTTAAATACTGCTGTCATGAATGTAGCTTCTCTCAGAAGTCAGGCATCATCAAAAGTTCACATTTTTTTCTAATTAAAACAGTTTGCAATAATTTAATTGTATGTGTCTGTGTTTCTACTTCAAAAAGGCTAAATAGTTGGCAAGCCTCCTAAAGAAGGATTAGACTGCAGACCAGCTCAGACAATGCTTCCAGGCATTGGGGATGTACTGCAGAATCAGTTTGATAAAGTCTGATTAGATTACTTTCTCTGGTCAATTTGAAACACACTGGCCATGGGATAAATCATCTTTTTATCTCACTGCACTGCTCTTTTTCTTTGCTGAATCATATTTTAAAAGCATTGAGTATATTTTTAAAACATCTATGTATTTATGGACACAAAGAAGCATAACCTCATGAATCCCCTCTTGCTCCAGTGCAGTTTGATATTGTAACCCAGTCTAAAGGTTCCACTCATTGCTTGAGAAGTCTGTATTCCGTTGTTTCCATTCTTAGATTATCTCCCTTTTCCCCTACATAAATTACCTTGTTAGCATCACAAAAAAACTAGCCTTGTATTTCTTATCCTGATCTGTCAAGGTATCAGGTTATATACTGAAAAGAGTGGCAATATTAGATGTTTTATGACAAATTACTTGTTTAAGAAGGGTGTTGAATTCTAGACACTTGGGATAACACGTACATGGATCTAAATGTCTTTAAACTTGATTTATTGTGTGCTATGTGGAACAAATACAGAGGTATTCAGAATGTCTGGGTCTAGAACTCCTTTGTTTAAGTTTTCAACGCTTACAGTGACATAGCTTGCATTGTGCTAGCTTCCTACCTAATGCCACGATTAGTAGAAGAGGTATTTAAGTATTTAAGACAACACAGAATATACCTTCTTCTGGCCTATTTTTGTGACACTGCGTTATGCCAACAAACTTTAGCAGCCAACTCAGCTCCTTGAAAATGCATCACTCCAGTGTGGTTTGCCTTCCACCAGTCTGTGTCCAATCACTTTTTCAGCCTCTTATCTGGTCTGGAGCTTCTCTGCTGATACAAAATTTGGTTGAATTGTGTACATTTGTATTCCATTTTCCATTGGAATCAAGAAACATTTCACCTTCTTCCAAGGTTATTATTTCTATATAGTACCATATCAAGGAATGAATGGGTGCAGGTGTTCCCTGTGAACTCTGGAATGACATTCAGTTAAACAATTTGTAGTACCTGGAGGTGGTAAGAATATACAGTTTCCAACCCAGAGGCCATCTTGTATGTCAAGGACCAATCCTATCAAATGCTGCTCAAGTTTCTGTTTCATTGTCTTAAGTTCTGAGCAAGGGTTTTCAGTGGTTTGTAGGCTCATTCGAGTGAAACAGCCCAGGATGAGTTTCAAGGAAAAAAAATTTTTGCGTTATAACTGACTACTATCACAACAATGAAGAGTTGTGAAAAATAAAGGGAAAAAATAGAATTAAGTATTTCCAGAGTTCCAATTTAAATGTCTGGTCATAGTATTTTCATTCCCATTTGAAGTTTATTTCGTTAATCTGATAATTTAAAACAGATTGTGTCTATGTGGTCTGTCTGTTCATACATTCTTCTAGTTTATTTTCTTCTAATCTAATTAACATACACTGAGATTTCCCTCAGATTAAATTTACACACTGTTTTCAAATAGCTGGACAATGTACAGATAGAGTAAGGAGAGGGAGAGAAAGAGAAACAAAATCTTCCCCTCATATTTTCTGGGGAGGCTGTAAGGACATGGAGCTCTGACACATCCTGTCAGATTGCTGTTGAAAATTCAAAGAAAAACACAGACTGCAGTAATCATGTGGTGTTTTTTTAAATAAGCAAATTTCTCACTTAGCATTAGCTGCTGTTGGTAGCTGTTGCCCAGGAAATGCAAGATGTATCTCTAGCTTCTACATGAAGCTATAATGGCCCAGGCATATGTGTAGTTTGAAAGCCTGAGATACCTACTCTGGCTTACCACGTTTCCTTAGTTTCCTCTGGCAAATTCAGTCTCCTGTGGAATCTCACAAAAATTGAACACTGATGCACTTTGGAGCCTGGATTGGTGGGGTTTGTCTACTTGCTAGTAAAATGTCACTAGATGCTGTAAAAACTTGGTTAAACCTTACAAACCAACTCAGCAAAACATGTTAAAATAATCTGGATAGGGGCCAAAAGAGATGAGACAGGATTATTTAAATCTAATATGTGTTAGAATACAGCTTAAGTCCTCTGACCCTAATCACTTTCCACTGGAGTACATTAAATTAGGATCCTGGGACAATTTACGTAGGAGTCTGAGTAAATGTACTAGCTTTGCCCTAGGGAAGAATTCATGCCCTTTAATAATAAGTGAAAAAACATGGATGGTCTCATATTAGTTCCAGAGGCAGTCTATATGCATGAGAAAGCTCAGCATACAAACTGCAGCGCTGGTTCTGATCCTTAAGTACAAATGCAGTGAATGATGAAATGTGCTGCGCCTTTAGCAGCCTCTGTCGCTTCTCTTTTTTACATTAGCTCATAGAATTAACTTTGTATAACAATAATTACAGTATAGTTAGTAAGCTTTCATTTTCTTTAGGCATTCTCTCAGATTTCTGTTTGCTTTCAAATCTACCTTTCTCAGCTAGTGCCCTGGAAAAAGCTGAGGTGGGCCTGGATAACATGATCCTGTCTGCAGCGCTGTGCGTTGTTAGAGAAATTTCAATCAAGCTTGTGAGCAGGTCATGGTAATGACATTGCCTTAATGAGGGAACTGAAATTCTCAGGGGAGTTGTGACTGGCAGTACTCAGAGATGCTTTGGACCTCCTCTGTTGTCTCTGTTACTGTGAATAACTGGGATGCCTTGAAGTAACTAGAGAAGATCATCAGTGCTGACACCTGGGATTGTTTATTTGGCATGGATGCATTTGTTCCTGGTTCTCTCAGCATGATGGGGGCTATTAGGTGAGTTTGGGGTAAAGTAGAATATATGTGATCTTTTTTCACTTTGCTTTACCTGATTTTCCAACTCCTCATGATTCATTTTTTTTTTTTCTTGGGGTGTTCAGAATAACCTAGTTCTCAAAGCAAGACCGTGTGCGGTTTGTCATCAAATCACCTGCAAAGCACCACATTTCTGATCATTTCTGCCTTCAGCTACATCCTTCTCTCTAAACTCGGTTCTTATTTTCACGAGGCTCAGAACAGCAGGACCACGTCTGGGGACTATGAGTTCCTTATGGAAATTTCATGCAGAAGTAGCAATCAATATCATATAGGTGCAAATAAAGATTCTTCAACATTTTACCATGTTTAAGAGAAACTGTGATGGAAAACCAGCCAGATAAATAAGCAATGAGATATAAAGGGATAGATCCTTAAGCACCTTCTCCTTGCTTTTTGCCTCTTCTGTACCACAGGAGTCAATGCAGTTAGCTTCTGCGTAGTCAGGAATAGTCTATGAAGCACACTAAAGACAGCAAAACAGATGAAATATCCATTACCTGTATCTAATATATCTATGTAAAATTTACAAGTGTATAGTTAAAAAAGAATATACCAAGATACGTCAGCTATTATGATACTGATAGAAGGAAATCAGGGTGATTTTCAGTGCAATGAAGTCAACAACAAGAAATATATGTTTAGAAGTCTAACATGTACATGACATTTTATGGTGGTGCTATTTTAAACTAGGAGCAGCCAAATGTTTCTGCAGTCTTTGACTCTCTCTGAATTAGATCAAGTTGTTCACCACTGACATGTTTTTAAAAAACAACTGCAGCTGTGACAGTCTATTTTGTAAGTTAACGTTTTCTGTTATTTCGTCTGAGTGAAGTCTCTTGCAGGGTAACAGAACTGTGGAAGGATTTCTGCACTCAAAGCAAAAAGCCAAGAAACTCTTGGCTTTTCACCAGAGCTGAAGCATTCTAGAAAGATTTTTCACCTGAGATACCTCAGTGGCAGCATTTATTTTTGTGAATGAAAGTTATTATTTCTGACTTAGAAGTCATCCCCATCAGCCTGTACATTAAGGACTTTTAAAAAATTCTCCCCATTCACTGTCCTCATAAAATCCTTCCATTTCTCAATAATTAAAGAAACACATTTCTCAATTATCTAAATAATATACTACTGATGAATAAATCATTTGACCATAAGACCACATTCAAATTTTTTTTGTAGTCTCACAAGAGAGAAAAATGTTTACCCTAATAGATATCTTCTATCGTTCAGCTGTTCTCACTACATCTAGCTGAGGCTGTAACTTTAAACTGACTCTAGATCCAAATTCACATTTGTTTTGAGACTTAGACTGGGATCCCTACTGGAATGAACCATAGTACCATGAGAGCGAATGTAACTAACCTCAAACACGTTTTTCAGAATTCTGTCTCACTGCAACACAACTCCTCATCTGAAAGCAAGAAATCCTTCACAGAAAATGAAATAAAACTTTTGTTAGATGCAAATCAGACCTGTGAATAACCATGGGAAGATGCAGTTGCTGCTATGGTTCCCCTCCAGCCATTCAGAGTATCCTTTTAACAACTGCAAAAACAATACTACAAAGACTGCTGTGGTCCCCTTACAGAGCTGAGTAAAGACCCTGACTGGGACTGTGGTTTTTGCCTACACATCCATCTCCTCTCCTATCTACACCAAGTCATGAATTGTATAACAAAAAAGTTTTCATAGGAAATAATTGTTACATTGTAGAAAGCTGCAGGGCTTAATGGGGACCTTCTCAGATCTAGAATGATCAAACCCAAGAGATCTCTTTAGTAGTCAAGGTGTTAGGACACTGCTTGATCTGAGCTGTAAAATTAATCTAAGTCCACCATAATCTCAGCATATATCCAGACCAAGAGGTTATAACTTTCTTTCTTTCACCTCTCCCTGTCAGAATTCTTAGTTACTAATTCCAAACAGAACAGGTCTGGGTGGACTGGCTTAGGTTTGCTGACTCTGTGGTGACAGTCTTTTTTATCTCTGTGTTCTGTTTCAAAACTTCAGCTTCCTTCTTCTCCCTCTTCCATCCTCTTCCCATCTTTGTGTCCAGCTTTATTCACAACTTCATAATTTTTCAGGTATGTATAGAAATTGTTTTTGGTTCTTACAGGTTTCGCACAGTTCTTGCTGACCATTGCTATCTGATTTAGTAGGTGAGATGTTCTAAATCTAAATTGCCCATTGTTTGTAAGTCATCTTGGATGTATAAAGAAAGCAAAACAGACATTGTGCCTTAAAATAGCAAATTATCACCATAGCACAGCTGGAAAATATTCATGGCTTCTCCTTAGTGGTGTAAAAAGAGAGAGGAGAGAGAGAAACATCAGGTTTTTTTATTCAAGCTACCAGCAATCACAACCCCACTGTTCCAGACTGTCCTTTCCTTCAGAGTGACTGGCAGTTGTAAACACACATTCTTCCCTTTCAAAAGCAGGTGTGGCCACCCTGGCTAGTACTGCTTGCTGACATGTAGAAATTATCCAAGAATAAGATGTTATTTCTCACAATATGTACTTTGTGTTAAAAATGTGAACACTGTCAAGTCAAAGAGCAGAGTAGCTGTATTCAGGAGGAGCCATTACATATGGTAGAAACTGAATCTTGAGTCCTTGGATTTTTGCTGTTTAATTGAAAACTTTTTAATAACTATTCAATATTTTAAAAAATCAATGAAGTCAGTTGTAATTATAACGCATTCATAAATGAATACATGATTAGTAACATGGTATATGAACTTAGCTTCATTGTACCTTAGATTTATAAGCATGGATTAGAAGTAAGCAAGCAAGCAGGTGATATGAACAAAGACTACCACAACGGCACCTGCGAGACCATGGTCCTTCAGTGGGATACAGCTGCTCCAAGGTAGCCATACTGGCATAGCACTAGTCTTCCTTTGCTGCAATTCTCACATTTTAGCAGTATACATTTTGTCAGGGAAGGACGGCATGGGAAATTTTTTCTCCTGTTTCTAATATTTGTGTACCCTGCAAGGCATTAGACCCTATTGCTTAGAATTTGTGCATCTGAAAACTTCATCTGCCTGCTTTATAGATGCCAGATACATGACTCTGCTTACTGGCTGAGGACTTGCAGGAAGCGGAGAAGCAGGCAACAGGTAAGAAGTTCACACCTTTCTAGCCAATCACTTTCACTAATACATGGCATGTTTAAGAAATCCTTTTACCATAAGCTTGCTTGACACAAACCTTAAGACTTATTACTAATCCCTCTGAAGGATTTTTTGCTTTGACTCTCTAACCAAAGAACTCAAGTCAGTGTACTGAGCAAATTAAACAATGAGGCAGGCTGAGGGAAGCAGGCCAGAAAATCACTGATGAAATACAGGGGCTCAAGAGAATTTCAGGAGGGATGATTCACAAGGGTAGTGGAAATGGTTGTCTAAAGCATAAGAATAAAGATGGGCCAGTTTAAAAACTTTGTGTTTTATTACCCAAATGCAGCTATAGCACCATCTGTTTATAATATTCTTTCTGCATTTTGGAAGAGGACTAGCTCTGGCTCCCAAAGAACTGGCCCATGACCTCCTGTTCTACAAGTAAATTTCCACTTCATTTTTCAGTTGAGCTACACTGATTTGGCTGTTAGAAATTTCCACAGCCAGAGAACAATATTGCTACATACAAAATTAGTGCTATTGACTAATAAATTCCAGCACCTCTTCCAGTATTATTAATGCAAAATTTTGTTCCTTTGTAGTAATGAAGAAACATTCAAGCTACAGAAAATGAGTAAATTATTGATGGTTAATTAAGGATGTGGGTTTGTCATATCTGTTAGCAAGGTAAAGGAGATTACTAAAGAAAGGAAGTTAAAATTTTGAGATTATACATTGTGATCCAGCTGACAGGCTTGTGGTATATCCCACAAAAGTTATGGTCAGTATGGACAATATTCAAATAGGAGACATTCTATAATGCTGATTTCAATATTTGTTGTGGACTCAATTTTAAAATGTCAACAAAAAGCCTACAATGGCTTTCTGCTTGCTTTAGTCAGTGTCAAAAATGAAAAACTATACCTAAGTGTACGCAGCAAAAGCAAAGAAAGCAAGTTTACTGAAAACATTGAAGATGCCCAGAGTATGACACTTTGACACTACCAAAAAGTATAACTTTATCAATGAGCGGCACTCAGAAGACAGGCATAATTATCCCTAGTCTAAAATTTAAGGATTCATTTATGTTTTCGTCTGTCCTCTCAGCTGCATCTGTTACACCATTATTAACTCCTCTCAGGTTTCTTTCAGGCACTTCAGTCTTTGTGTGTCAGGCTTAGACCCATTTGCCATTTGTGACTTGCCTTTCTCTCCGTGTCAGAAGTGATAGGGATGGTGTAAGGGGTACACTCAAATTCTTTTGTGAGTTTTTCTTAAAGGAAGAGGCATTTTTAAAAAAAAAAGCAAAAAAATCTTTACTTCTCATCTTTTCTCCACTTATGTTAATATTTACTGTACAAAGAGCAAGAGTATAGATTTTCCAGGACACAGGACTTAAGGAAAGCTGTGTTGTCCCATGAGTAAGAAAAAAAATGTGGATTTTTTTCCAGGATTTTTTTTTTTTTAACATAGAAAATTGAAAATGCATGAGAAAACTTCTGGAGAGACTGTAACTGACATGCTGGTTAAATCTAAATGTAGAAAAGGGCAATAGTGGGCAATGAGGTTAAGCAGAGATCTAAAGATTAGTGGAAGCAATAAACAGAAGGCTTTTAAAAATAAAAAAGAAATTAGAGTCTGTGAAGGAGAAAGATTTAAGAACTATGAAGTACAGAGAACAAAAAGATGTATTGCACCTTAAGCTACAGATAATGCTTCCGTACATGCTTGTAAATCATCAGAATACCCATTTTAAAATAGCAATAGAAGGCTCAAGGACTAGTAGCTGACTAGAAGTATGAACAATAAATACAGCCAGTTTCATAAAATGATGCATTTGCTGAAGTAATTTTTATATTTAAAATAATATAGTTATTAATAAAAAGAGAGAGATCAGCTAGAAGAGAATAAAGGTAACACAGAATGATAATACAGAATTGATAATACAGAAATACTATTGAATGAGTTACACGAGGTTTAAGTAAAGTTCAGAAGTTTGATATTTCACAGAAGATTTAAGTGGAGGAGATTGGGGTCTAAAACATTTACAGCTTTAGTTCATTTGGGGTTTTTTTCCTCTTTTAGATTATTTTTATTTTGAGCAATTTTTAATTCAGTAATTTAAGCTTGTGAAAGCATAGTTTATTCAAAATCAAGAACTTGTATAAAAGGTGATGCTTTTGCTTCAGAGTGTATTTCTTTAAGATTACAGAACCAAATTCAGTTAACACAAACTTCTGTTCTCTTCTACTGGTGCAACATATTGTCTCTTTCATACCAGTATGCAAATCAGTTTTGCTCACAGAGTGAAGTGTAAGAATAAAATAGTGGAAGAATAGGAGAGAACTTTCCTATTCTCAAATTGTGCTAAGTGAACTCTGATGCTGAATTAGTGAGCCAAATAAGTGGTTCATTATAGGCTCTTAAGAAAGCAAAGGAACATTTCTTTAGTGGATACAAATTGCAATGCTGTTTTTTAGATCAGTCCTGTTTTGGAAATAAGTACAAGATATTTTCACTATTGTGAGTAGAAAGCATGCATCTGAATTTGACACAAAATAAAAGTTAGGAAAAGCAGTCTTGCTGAGCATCACGCACTGCCAAGGCTGATCCAAATCTATGACCTTGAATGATCAGCTTATGGCCTACTTTTCAACGTGTCCCTTCCTAATACAAATAAGAGTGTCTAGACTATAAGAGCTTGATGACCTGTCCTTTTCCATGTGTGCATGTGCGCACATACCCACACACAGCGGGGATAAAATATCACTGCTCTGTAAAGATGGGTATTGAACTGACCTCAGTGTTCTTCAAATGTATATATAATAGGGAACATGACCACTATTTTTCTTCTAAAAAGAGGGCAGATAAAGCAAGAAGCTCTTCATTTTTTGAGATAAAAGCTAGTGCTTAACTTAAATCATCACCAGTAACTTTAAAATAAACTTCATTTTCCAACTTTTTATTATTTCATAACTCAAAGTACAGAAATCTTGCTAGCATGAAAATCTACATTTAGCCTTATAGTCTATAAGAAAACAAAGCTGTTCATAGAAGTACTTTCTCTGACTGATGACTGACCTAGAGTTTTGTATCCTTTAGCTATTTATGTAGCTTATGAAGGGATCTCCTTTGGTTTGACTCAAGCTGAGGATCAACTACAAGTGAAATTCCCAAGCAGTTCCACATTTGCTTCATGCAAGTAGAATTTCACATACTCAAACAGAAACAAGTTGTCCATGTCCCTGTCTGAGTAAAAACGGTGCAAAAGACACTGCTTTTTTACCATTCTACATTCTGTGGAGTTGTGCAAGAATGTTCACAAGAACCCATAGCTTACAATCCTGGTGTGGCAGCTACAGATTCTTTTAGCCAGTTGTCCTACTTAACATCTTTTCACACCAGCTCTCAGAGGGCCATGTGAAATCTGCAAAATTGCCTAGTTTTGTGCTGGCCCTGAGAGCATAGTATCAATATTTAATTTCCCCAAATCAATTCATTTCTGTCCTTTGGACAGCACAGTGGTTAATACTGCTTCATTCATGTTTAAAAGACAATTCTTGTATCATTTTTTCACTTCAAGGAAAGTTATGTAAGAGGGTAAAAAAATCACATGAAGAAAATAGATTTAGTCAAACAACATTTGATCAGTTTTAGACACAGAAGATACTACCTCACCTCTCAACAAAGATAGAACAGAATGCTCTAGTACAAAGATTTCAATCCAATTAGAAACCATTTACTAGATTAAATTTCAAAATTGTCAGAAATAATTAAGGGTAAAAAAATTATGTAAGTAAATAAACAAGGTCAATTACATATCTCTTGTTTTCTTTTTACCCTATTTGTTCATCAAGGGAAACAAGTTTTTCTTCCTTTGAAAGACCAAATGTAATGTAAGAGTGAAAAATATTTAATCTTTCTGCATTTCTCTCTGTTAACATATAGCTTCTGTCTGCATTAATGCAATGGGAACAAGTTCAGTACACACTTCTAAACAAAATAACTATACATTCTTTAACTTGTTTAGTTTTTCAGTGTCATTACACTGAAGAGACAAAAATTGTCTGATTTTGAGTTGGAAGGGGAAGAAACACTGGTCCTACCAACTGAGGGAGAGTTTGACCAAATCTTGTTTGATAGAAGGAGTCAAACCTATCCTGTCCAATAGGAAAGGGCCTAAGCCATAATTATATAGAAGACTGAATTTCTGAATAAATCCAAAGAAATCTGTTAGTACATCAGCCTCAAACACTCTCCCTAGGAAAAAAAAAAAACAGAGAACATATTCTAAACAGCAAGTATTTGCTTTCCAGCTCTAGATAGCTGTGTCTACTAAAAAGAGTATACTTGTTTCATTGTACAAGATAGCAATCTAAAATTATTTTACTAGCAGTCATTCAGAACTTATCTGTGAACCCATAATGACTCCAGATCAAAGGAGAGTCAGTATGTTGATTTGTTTGTCTCTCTGGAATTATTTTTTCTGAAATTATCAGTTACTTATTCTGACATTGTAAAAACATAAAATCTTTTGACTTCGTCTAAACAATGAGGATCTTCTGAGGATCTTCTGAGGTGCAGAAGAAAAAAAAATATGTAAGCAAAGTGTTTTTCCAAAGTTTAAGTTAGAAAGTTAACTGAAGAAGGTAACGAGACTTTAATATTAGAGTCCATGTTAACAAGATATATATGGGTGGGTGCCTGTGCGCATCCATATGCACATACATACACACACACACAAGAAGTGGTACAGTGGTTAAACATGTCACTGCATGTCCCTCTCTAGCAGTTACTAGAATTTTTTTCCAGTTTTAGTAAGCTTTTTAAATCCTGTGTCTCGGTTTCGTTTGACCCTCTGAGTTCAGCAACATACAAAAGCTTTGAATTACGCATAACTGAAAACAAATGACTTGTTGCTAGCTTGAGTATAATAATTAATTTATAGAAATGTTTGACCTTAGGTTTACTGAAATAGTACAAATGTCTGTCATTTATGCTGTACTGCAAAGCCTTTCAAAGGCGTTTCTCTAGATCACACAGTGTAGTTAAAATTATCTATGATGGTCCTGGCCTGAAAAACGTTTTAAAAGAAGCCATGAAAGAATAATCACTTCAAAAGAAATTGTTAGATTGTGGTTACATTAAAGCAATTTAGATTTTCATAGGGCTTTACGTTAACATGGGATTTCTAAAGTATTTGAAAGTTTTTGTCGGGCTACTATATAAAAATTATCTGATAATATTCTTAGACAATGGATTTTACTTATAGGACACTTGAAAAACCCCTGATCTTAAGGAATTATTATTTTCATATAAAAATTTAAGGAATAGCAAATAAAAATAAATTAATTTCAAGGACTTGACTTTTGGGTCATTATTTAAGTTTTTGTATCATATCAAATTTTGGAATAAGGTGTGAATTTTGTGGTTCTGGAGAGTATGTCAATGAGTTAATTAATACTTCTGTATAACAAGATGTAACTGACAAGATTTCTTCCATGCTACTTACTTTGTTTCAACTCTTATTTGGGAAAACATCATCCAGACTGAAGGGTTTCTTTAACAGGCATTGATCTCTGAAGTAATTAAAGGTACATCAAGTTTTAAGAAATATCAGTGCAACATCCTTTTCCAAAAAAATTTTGCTGCTGGTGAAATAAGCTCCATGTGACATTTTATATAAACAAAACCAGGCAAGAGAAATACAAAGCAAAACCAAACCAAAACCAAACCAAACCAAACCAGACAAACCTATACTTTCTTTCAATCACAAAATTTTATGTTGATGCTTAGGTAAGGAGATCAACTCTTGCTGTAAATAATTTTTTTCTTTGATTTTAGATAATTTGAATTATTTACATTACTGTCTTGGATCAATGGTCAGTTCTCTTTGCCAACTGTCTCAGGATTTCACTTTTTATAAAAAAATTCTGAACCTTAAAATAGTGAGAAAAGATGGCTGCATCTATGCATGCATGTAATCTATATAGTTTCTAAATTGACTTCTGTCTAGTTGTTTGGGTTTTGTCCTGACATTTTACAAACTGCTTTGACATTCTTCTACCAGTCCTGAAAAGACAAGATACTTGCCCTGAAAAATAGTTTGCAGAAGGGATGTGGAGAGCAATCCTTGTGTTCTCTTTTTATGTCTGAAAAAATAGCACTGATTTCTATGTTGTCATATAATGCAAAAGTAAACAATATTTGAAAATGAAATGGTATTTTGAATTAGATTAAGCAGTATAATTTTTATAAACTTGTGAATTTAAATAAAAAACAATTTAATCCATTTAAAGCAGAATATAGTTAAAAGTTATCTCTGACTGAGGACTTTATTCTATAATAATCCGTTCATATGTGTACCAGTGTGATATATGGCACTAAAAAGAAATAATAGAGAAATAAATCAAGAAATATCAAAGTAAGAGAAGGTTTGGGGTTTTTTTAAAGGGGTTCTTCAATGTTTATTAGTGTCCCAAAGCTAAACAAATGTTTATAATCCTCTCAAGGACACTGAGACAGGAAAGCTTCAGAAAGGTGACTCACAAAAAGGAGGATTTTAATAATATCTAATCTGAAAAACTAGGATAAATTGAGCTTATCCCAATTTGTAAAATCATTTTAAATCTGGTGCACTGGAAGAGGATAATATAATTTCAAGAGGTCAGGAGTCTGCCTAGATGTGTGCACTCTGGGTGTATTTAATAGGTGACAAAGTTTGCATTAAAAGAAGTTTCCCCTTAAGTGTATTGTAGGATATTGTGGAATACTCCTGGTAAGGCCCAGGGCTGAAAACACAATTTTAGATGTAGTTTTGCTAGATTCATACAGATGGCATATTAATGGTATGATGCCTATGTTATCTAGAAGTGAATTATTCAGCCTCATTTGGAGTGGTTTACATTGGTTCGAAATGCATTGACCTTTTTCTGCAATTACATTTACTTGAGGTAGAATTCTCAGTGGGTTTCTTGTCAGAGGTGTCTGATTAAGTTTTGGCCTCCTGAGGAGTGGGTGTTCTTAGGGAGGATTTCCTAGACTACAGTTACAGTACCAGGTCTTCGGCAAGATGTTATATAATCTCTTTCTTTGCATGTTCAAAATGTATTAATCCTTTACAGAAACATAACAGCTGGTGTTTTGAAGACACCAGCAAAAGCTAAGATTCAAAGGGTGAGCCTACAATTGAGCTGGACACATTTTATTTACAGTTCATTCACAGAGGTGAACCCAAGTGAATCGAGGAGGTTGATTAACTGACAATAAACACGAAATTTTTACTTAATGCAAGACTGACTTCGTTTTAGATTTGTTCATGATTGTTTTTTATTAATCTCTGATAACATTCATAAACTTTTAGGAAGACAGGTTTTCACGTCCAGTCTTGAGACGGTTCTCTGTTCTGCTTTTAGAATGGATTTATTTGTATTCTTTTTCTTATATATGTATTTTCCATTAAAAAGAGAGGGTGGAAATAAGGGCATTGTTTTCAGTCAAGCTGAAGCTTTGTTAGATTCCTTAAGGTAAGAGAGATCTGATTTTCATTCTGTATTGTCCTATGGAAGATGTTCACTATGTTGCCAAATTCACTTTTTCTTTCTGATGAGACTTAATCCTTTTAACTTGTGACAGAAATTCAAGATCTGAACGCAGGTATTGAGAAATGGAAATGTCAATATGTGTTTTTCTTCAATTCATTGTTCAGACAGACCTTATAGTAAGTTCTGTCACACACAATAAATTTGCTATATTTCACTAGATTTTTTCCCTGAAATGCCCCTTCCCTTTCCTGCAATACACAGCAGGTTCCTGGCTTGCAGCAGCTTCTACCACACCAAAAGTTAATCAGAAAACGTATGTTACCTGTGCTGTTGTAAGCAACAGAAAGAATATGAGGGCCTTCCTACTTTTGCTGCCAGGCATAGGCTTAGATGAGCAAGATCTGAAGTCGCTTAAACTTGCTACAGGCATTTTTTCCCAACAGCTAGCTTCTGTTTCCAGTGAAGCATTTTATCAAGGTATTATTTCACTGGAGTGTGAAGTGGCAAAAGTTATGCTCATACAAGCTGTTCAGATGTAAATGTTAGGTATGTTTGGGCTTTTGTTGTTGTTGGTTTATTTTACGCATAATTACAAGTTAAAATATCTAACATTTACGTCACTGAATTTTTGCAAGTTGTTCCCTGCAAAATTGTGAAAAACTTTGTCCTGATGGAAGAAGCTTGGCTTGATGGAATGATCTAGATTTGAAATTCTGAAGTATTCTTCCAAAGGTGCCTGTGTGCAAACTACCTATTAAAGAAGGGACTTTGTTTTCAGCAAAGGTTTTATTTATTTGATGATTTGTGAAGAACAGATTACTTTAAAAAAAATTTTTAGAAGCAAGACCAGAATGTTTCTAGTATTTACTAGAGAAAAAGTAGTTCTAAGCAGAAGGCAATTTCTTCACTGGAAGTGTTGGTCTTTGAACACAAACACAAATGTGAAAGGATCAGAAGTATGACGCACAATCATGCAAACCCTTTTTCTGCTCCATACCAAAAACCCCAGTGCTCTAATTTACTTGCATAATGTTTCATTTTTAATTACAGTGCAGTCAAGAAAATCCAGTCATAACTATATTCACACACACAATAATATATGATTTTTTTTACTAAGAGAAAAAAATACATGCTTTCCATCTGACAAAACAGTCTTCTGAAATTCCCAGTTCTGAGACTGAAAAAAAAAATTGTGTTATGAATGGACAGAAAAGTCCTCTATGATGTTTTTAAAACATTTTCATGATTGCTTAATTTCCTACAAGAGGAAAATCATAATTTCTGCTTCTCTCAGCTACCTGGAATTCCTATGTTTAATATTCATCTGTTATTTTGTCTTTAAACATGAATTGTATCAGACACAAAAAGCTTATGCTTTCTCCTAGTGCTTATCCTGTTAAAGTGTGTACAGTTACAGTGGAGTCCAGCACACAGCTGGCATTTCAGCAAGTAGATGTTCACCGTGCATGAGCTGATGGTGCAGACTGCTAAAAGTCTGGGTCAAGTCATATTAGAGCCTGCGTTACGGGGAGATAGTGCTGCTTGTCAATGGCACATCATGAATGCCCTTTGGAAAGAGGGCAAAAAGCTAAGTCATCTACCTCAAGGGTCTAGGCTAGGAGGAAGTTAATGTCCCTGAAGTCTCTATATACGGGAAAAAAGTACATGCAGGGTCTTAGAGAGAGTGATCTGGAGCATCTTCCTAACATGTTAAAATATGAGTCCCAAATAAGTAGCCTCGTGGTTTACACGTAACCAGTGTTTGTCAACATAAATGACTATAAACTGGTGAACTAAGATTGTTTCATAAAGAAAATTAAAAGCTAAGCAAAATGTTTCTAATCTTTTTTTTTGCAAATTCGGCTTCTTTAATATTAGTCAAAAGTCCAGAGACCTTACCTGTCCCCCTGAAGAAACACTACTTTAAAGGAATCTTTCTTTTTATCCTAGCATTTGCTTTTTAAGTGGAACAGCTAGTGAAACTTTGAAAGTGGAACACAGTGGAATGGAGCTGAATAATAAACTAAAATTTGCTTCTAGCCAAAAGAAGTTTTGATTCTTTTTTCTTTTTCTTTCTTCTAGGCTTACATGTCTCTAGTTCCTTGCAGTTCCCAAAAGACTGAAGATAATGGCCTTCAACACAGACACAGCAGAATGGGTAAGATGTCTGTAATGTATAATTCAGCTTGACTATTCCAGTCCATATCATAAGAAATGGCACTGTTACCACCTTTCACAAAGAGCTAGTGTTGTTTATTGGTTGCAGCTTCTTTTTCACCCTATGTGTGGTAATCTGCATGGGAGTAAACATTGGAGGGAGTCACGGATAGACTGGTCTCCCCAGGGGATGGGGATTATTTATGAAGTGACTCCAGTTCAGTGAACAGTGTAATTCATGTCAAAGTGTGTGACTTAAGCCCAGTGAATTACAAACTTCACTCCAGGAGATGATTTGAAACCTGAAGATCAGAGGAAGGCTGTGACAAGGCAGTGGGTAGAGCACAATTTCTAATGAACTTTTTCCACCACGCACGTAATGAAACCACAATTTAAGTGTCTGTATGAGAAATTACTACAGAAAATGTATTCTGCAGAGGATGTTAGCAGATCATTGGACTTGTGTGATATTTTAGGATCAAAAGCAACAACTGCATTTTATGGAAAAGCTTATCAGTTTTGGGCATCATCCAAGTTATCACTTGCTGTTTGTTTTCAGACCATTGAATCAGCACAGTGCTGCTCATGGGAACTCTTTTGGTTGGGACTCAAATCATTCAGTCCTATTTCAGTTTCTCCTTCAACTGCTGCCCTACAACTAAGCATGGTCTGCCCCTCTATACTTTTTATACTGCAAAGGCAGGTAAGGTTCACAAAATCCATATTACTTAAGCTTGTCATTAAGTATTCTATATATTCAATTGATTTCATTTTAATGAGTGTATCACCCTAAAAGTATTAAGGAAAAATAAATGAAGCAAACAGATGACAGTTTCACAACAAAGACAGTATTTCTTTGTAAAATGAGTGGCTATGAATAACTCATTGATTTATTTACCTGGATTAAAAAGGCATAAAGACAAATTAAGAGAAGAAATATGGGACATTGAACACTCTGTCATTCTGCTCATTTTCTTCAGATCCTGTGTTAGAAAGTTGCAGTGGTGGTCTATACATAACCTCTGAGAATCTCCTAACCAGCTAACAAACCAGGAGGGATTTTCAAGGGCAATCATCCAATATTCCATACATAGAAGCCCAGTGCAGATGTAATTCAGATCCCATAATTTGTCAGGAAAACATTTAGGAACACTAGCATTTCACATATAGTTCTGACTGTGGAACTAGTCTTCCACTCCTCAACCATATTTTCTCCAGTCTCTTGACATCCAAACCATTCAGATCTAGACTAAACCCTGTTTTTCCCAGGCAGCTTCCTCCCTTTGGGTACTTCCTTTTTCTTTATTATTTTAATTAATTTTCAACATCATTTTCCTTTTTTTGGGGGAGAGGGGAGAGGAAGGATTGTTCAGTTTTTTCATCCCTATTTCTTTGTCTTTCAGTCTTCTCTCTTTTCCCTTCAGCTGGCCACCTGAGGTGAGGGCACACGTTGGCTCTGAGCAGTCAGCCTCAGCCAACACTGGGGCAGAGCCTGCAGCTCTCTCCTGTGCACGTGAGTTCCTCCCTGGCTGATCGCATTAGGGCAGCTGTCAGAGCAGGGACAGAAGGTGGGCGGTTTTCAAGGATGTCTTCTCTATGCAAACATGGCTGCAAGAGCGCAGTCACCCTGAGGACTGGCAGATCTGGGACACACAACATTTTTATTATCTTTTGTTACTATGGACCAGCAAGAAGCTGATGAAAAATAATACAAGTGAAAAAAAATAAATAAACCTTTGACACAATATATTCAAAACAACCCTCTGTCACAGTCATGAAATAATGCACAGGTGTTCTCATTCTTAACAAGTGTCCACAGACTAGCATGCATGTTTTAAAGCCACTCTCTGAGAGCGTAATTCTTTTATTCCTCTTAGCTCTTCCTCAAATTACCTTCTCCTATAGGACACTCAGAAAGCAGCAAACTAGACAGAAGAGCCTAGAAAGATGGATATTTATTCTCATTCTCCTGACTTGACCAGGAATTCACAATTCTAGTACTTTTGTTACTAATTTATCACCTTCATTCCCTTTTCTGACTTGCTTCTTTGTTGTACCCACCTGTTCAGGGTTTGTAATCCCATTGACATTCTATTAGATTTTTCCATGGGCACTAGATGAGTGTGCTCCAGAAATTTCTCTGAAATATTATAAAATTATTATTTGTTAATTAACACATAAATCCAGTGAGTATTTAAGCCAGATCTCATAGTACTGGAGTTCTGTCACATTGAATATCATTATGTTTTTAAACATGTAAAAAGAAACAGAAGGATTCTCAGATTACATATGACATTCACAAGTTTTGGTAAAAGATTGTGTAGATGAGGCTAAAAGAAGAACAAAATTCTACAGTAAAGAGTTTGATCTGGAATGCATTTCTATATTTTCATGCAACTGATATATTAGTAGCATACCAAAAATAGCAACATCTTTTAATTTTTGTTCGAAATATACACTTCTTTTAACAGAGATTAAGGAACTCATCCTTGAATTGAAAGATTATTTGCCCTTTTCTAAATAAAAAAAATGCTGACAGAAATATTACATCCATGTCTAGCAAGTACTGCTCTAATTTCCTTATTGCTTCTATAACCACAAGCAATGCAAAAATAAATCTGAGGATTGTTCAATGATTTTTGGGCAGACAGGCATGATAAACACTTTTTTCAGATGTGCAATTTACTGCAATCTGTGTTTTGAATAATGAAACAAAATCTTAAAATCTAAGCATTTTTTTCAGCTCCTTACAGGTCATGTAAAAAAAGTGTTAAGCCACAAGGTAAAATTCAGATTTCCATTAACACTAGGAATCCCAAAGGTCTGTGACTTCTTTTTAATTTAGCATTAGTGCACTCTTCTGTGCTCTGAAGCCTCTGTGCTAAGAATGCTCCAAGTCCTTCACAGGGGCTTTACATGATCTGTCTTCCATCAGAGCTGAACTCAGGGATTTTTAGTGTCAACAAATTAAACCAAATGTCATGCAGCTGTCTGGCCTAACTGCCTTGCTCAACAGGGAGTCCAGCAAGCTCTCTTTAGCTGAAATAACCCCACTAAGATCAACACAGTTTCAGACACGCAAACAGGCAGAAAAGCATGGTCAAACAACAAAATACTGAATGATTTACAGTCTTGAGACAAAAATTCATGCCTAACAATACTGACAGACTTTTTTTTTTCTACTAAAATACAAGGAATAACTGTAACTCACCTAATTCAGGCCAAATTCACAGTATCTTTGTTCATTAAATGAAGAGTTGATAAATCTAATAGGAGGGACTGGGTCCTTTTTTTTTTTTTTATTTTTCCTTTTGAAATGGGCTGCAGGAACATTGTTCCTGATGTGACAACCAACCTAATTCCATCTTTGAGGTTTGTCTATTCCTTACTACCTAGACAGAGATAAAAAAGTGAGGTTTTGGACACTTCAGTTCTAATGACTATACTGTTGTGCTCTTTACTATTCCAACCATTAATGGCTTTTAGAGTATGTGTTAGCAGGATCTGTTCAGTTGTTTGCTCCCCTCACCTTGAGTTTGTTGCTGTTCAAACTGGTGGTAAGAGTTTTACAATTATTGAGTCTTTGCGTAGGGAGAAGTCAGAGTATGTGGTACTCTATAAAAGATAATAATAGTAACCTACTTCCTCTGTGCAGTGACTTTTCATATAAAGTAAGGTACATGGTACTCAGAATGAAAATACCTGATAGTTAAGTTCTTAGTTCACCTCTTAGGGTGATATTTTCAAATTGTTGCACTTACAGGTAAAATTTCCAAAAGACTTTATGCATTTTAAAAAGTAATTTACACATGAAAAATTACATGGAAGTTAAAATCTCATTGCGATCTCACACTCACAAGCCCTAGTCCTCATGGGGGATTTTAACCACCCTGATATCTGTTGGAAGAACAACATAGGCAGGCCAGGAAATTCCTGGAATGTGTTGATGACAACTTCCTTCTCCAAGTGATAAAGGAGCCAACCAGGAGAGGGGCTATGCTGCACCTTGTTCTCACCAACAAGGAAGGGCTGGTGGGGAATGTAGAACTTAAGGGCAGCCTGGGATGCAGCGACCATGAGATGGTGGAGTTCAAGATCCTCAGGGCTGTGAGGAGGGTGCACAGCAAACTCACTACCCTGGACTTTAGGAGAGCGGACTTTGGCCTCTTCAGGAACCTGCTTGGAAGAGTCCCATGGGATAAAACCCTGGAGGGAAGAGGGGCCCAAGAAAGCTGGCTAATATTCAAGGATCACTTCCTGCAGTCTCAGGGGCAAATGCAGCCCAACAAAGAGGAAAGCAGGCAAAAATGCCAAGAGGCCTGCATGGATGAACAAGGAACTCCTGAGCAAAATCAAACAAAAAAAAGTAAGTATACAGAGGGTGGAAGCAAGGACAGGTAGGCTGAGGACAACACAAAGACACTGTCCATGAAGCCAGAAATCAGG
>NW_010103584.1:23527-66369 GCF_000699245.1 Pterocles gutturalis | reverse complement strand
GCGGGTGCCAGCCAGCAATACAGTCCTTAAAAGGTTCTTATACAACAGCATCATTTAACATTGTGCAAATATGATAATGAAAATAGAAAAGAATAAAACTTTCCCAAATCAGAACTGCAAACAACTCCTTTGTCACCTCTCTCAGTTGTTCTGGATGCACTTCAGAAACCAGACAACAGTATTGTCTTTGGACTGTATTTTTGTCCCTTAACGGTCACACATTTGTATTTCGCTCTCAATAGAGGACTCTGTTTTTCTAAAGATATCTGAAGGAGCTTGGGTGCCTTGTCTAACTGCAGTGTGCAGGTGGGCAAAGGAGGCATCACAGACAAAATGAGCAATGAATCAAATGGCAAGTATTTGGGAGGTGTAGAGTGGAAGTAAAAGTCAAGGAAACAAAAGCTTTGTTTGCATTGTGAGGGGAAGGAAGTTGAAGGATAGGAGAGCACAGAAGAGAGGAATAGGAAGAGAGCAAAGGTAGTCTCTGAAATAAATAGAAAGTGTTACGGTAAAATGACATAAAAGGGCAGACTGAAAGAGTGGGTTTGATTAGCCTTAAGATGGTAAGTCTATGGGGAATCTTACTGCTGCCTACACCTACCTAATGGGAGGGGGTAGTGAAGACAGAGGCAGAATCTCTTTTGAGGCAAACAGGAAGACAGTAAGAGAAATAAGACAAAATTTGCAACATGGGAAATTTTGATTAGATATTAGGATAAACAGTTTCACGGTGAGGGTAGTAAAAAACTGGAACAGATGCTTAGAGACGTTTTGAAGTCTTTGTCCTTGGAGATATTACAAACTCGACTGGACAAGGTCCAGTGAAACCTGTTTCAAGCTGTCCCTGTTTTGATCAGGGAGTTGGACCAGATGATCTCCAGAGATCACTTCCAACTTGCATCATTCCCTGACTACAAAACTTTCACATTCAAAACCTGAGACACCTAAGTTAATAGCACTTTCAAGGCTGTAATTGCAGCTAGTAGATTTAAGCACAAAATTCAAAAAAATATGATGTCAAGACATTGTAGTAAAAAAAAAGAGAATAAAAAAATCAGTTTAAAAACTCACTGTTGGTAGGTTTGTAGACAATTCTGTAACCCATCGTGGGTGATGGTGGGGCCTCCCAACTGATGCGTAATCTGTTGTACCACTCATCTGAGACACGTAAATTTCTAGGAGCAGACAGGGGAACTAAAAGGAAACCAAACTGAGCTTTTACAATTTTATCTGTTACAAGCACATGCACAGAACTCAAGACACACACGTGAAAACGGTGTGATACCCCCCCCATACTCTCAGATTTACAGGTAGGATTGCCAGGATGAAAGGCTTCAATCAACGTCATCATTGGCATTAAGTCAGTGGATTAATGTTGATATAGTTAAGAAAATTATACCAATGTATACCAAGAGTTAATTACAAATGTTGTTCTACAAACAACAAATTTTCAAATTAATTCCCAACTTTGTCCCTACATTTTTTAAAAATGTAAGACAATTTAGAGATAATTATCTTTTATTTATACAGTTTCTTTCAGTCCAAGTGCACTAAAGGTTTTAATGTATGAATCATGCTCTTGTGAACACTTAGCGCTTTTGAATGGGATCAATGGAATGATTTACAAGTGATTTAAGTGTCTGCATAAATAGCACTTCAATTTAGGCAGAAATTATGTAAATTAGGAGAATAATTCAATAAAATTATACTATTATGCCTAGCAGTGCACAAGATGATTTTTTACCAACATACAGTAGAGAAGGAACTTAAGCTACAGCTGAGTAACCTTTTGGTACTTGGTCAGAACTCTAGAGATAATGCAATCACTTTTGTAAAAAGTTCAGCAGCATTTCTAATGACCTTCAAGAAGTAATGATCTCACACAAAAGCAAATTTAACAGTACAATGGTTGGTTTGATACTATCCCAGCAGGCATTGTTTACTTTATTTTCTGCATTAGTTGGCTTGTCCTCAGTGGGCTATCTATCAAGGACTTACCAGCTTTATTACTCAACAAGTTTCTGCAAACTCACAGTATTTGAATATAAAATACAGTTTATCAATTAGAAGCAACCCACTCTTTATAAATGAATGAAGTGAGATTAGCAGAAAGCTTAAGTCATATAAGTAATGCAAAATAAGCCTACATTTATACGAAAATATTTTACTACAGCCAAGGGAAAAAGTCCAAAAGAATAAGCCTTCCTTCATGCATATCCTGGCCAAAGAGAAGCAGAAAGTTTGTACTTACGAGTTTTGCCAGGAGCCGAGACACTGACTCCTTCCCCATCAGAGTAGATGGGAGTGATGGTAACTTTGTATTCTGTATCAGACAGCAGAGGCTGAAGCAGAAGACTGTTTTGTCTCCCAGGCACCATTACCTGATGGTCAGAAAAACAGAAACAATCAAGGTTAATGTCTAGGGCCAAAACCTTTTACACGTTACATGATCTCTGATGCCACATACCACTAATACTGCTGTACAGCTTGCATTTTAAAATATTTCTGATGCTCTATGGCAAAATAAAATAATTAAATTATCCACCCTTTTAATAGATCTTCTAGTTACACCTGAGTAAAATAAAAAGGAGAATGTGCCTATGGGATAATAGTTTTATATTAAACTTTTATATTAAACCTATGAGCCAGTACAGCTCCATAAACCACTGGTGCTATATGGATGGTTAGTACTTAAACAATTTTACTATACAGACAAAATAAATCCTCTTATTTTTTCTTGACATGAACATGATTATCCAAAGATACTCCCATTAATAAAGGTTTATTGATATGTTCTTTGACGACAAAAAAAATCCTCCTTCCCTGGGAGGAAGGAAAAGGAATTCAGGAGATCGGGAAGCATGGACCAAGCAAGCAGGAAAAAACCATGTTTGTCCCATCTGCATCTAGTCTGCGGACAAGGAAATGAAGGTAGCTTGTTAGGAGATGAAGTAGGAGTACATCCCACAAATAGCAGAGGATCCCAAATTGCAATGAAACATGGAAGATCTGCAGTCAAAATCCAACCAGGCAACCCAATAGAAGTAGAGAAACTGTAGAAATCCCTCTGGGCAGTTTTGGGTGTGCTAGAGCAAATGTTTAAAAATGCTGAATTAAGCATTGCTTTTTTAATACAGCACAAGGTTTCCCCATAAGCGGCTATTCCTGAAACTCTCCAATAGGTTAATATATTTTAGTCAGAGCCTCAAAAACTAGTATCATGATAGTGGTGGTAGAGGCGCTCAAGTAAAGCCTTGCAATCTTTCAACTTGTCAGTAAAGTTTTAATCTCAGAGAGCCTCCAGAGCCTTAGTGAGAGCTACCTAGCACATGGAGTGGACATGGCAAAAAAGAGAAACCAATCCTGTGTTTCCAGCATCAAACCTGTACTCTGAGTGACGCTGTTGGAAGCAACAGTCCCAAGGTCCAGCCTCATATTTTGGCCCCTCCCTGGCCCATGTCCATTGTGTGAATCTGTCACCTGAGCCAGCAACCACGTATATTTGGCAAAAAGCTGAAAGACCTATAAGCCATCTAAGCTCAAGGGGAAAAAGCAGAAACAGAGACTAAATGTGTTTTGTTGTTTCAACAAAGACTGATGCATGTGATGATGGCAGGGCAAAATCTCCTGAAGCATATATTCAGAAAAGAAAGCTCTCACCAGTTTTAACACTCCAGGACACATTCAAACTACTTCTAATTTTGGCAAGTGATACACAGAAGGAAACTAATCTAGTACACCCTGGTGTTCAGACTTGTCAAAAAAGTACTTCATTCATTGATCAAAACTGGACAAAGCCATCTAAAGACATGTGCACGAAAGATTCCCATGATAAACTCTTCCATACATGTACTCAAAACACACAAATCAAGTTTCTGAAAAAAGAACAACCAACTTCTTGGGGTTTTTTAGGAGAGGGGATGCAAGCACTGAGAATTCTCTCTTTTCCACATGTGCACCTCTGAGATCTTCTACAGAACAATATAGTTTTCAACAATGAGAAACATTCTTGGCTTTAAGGAAGAAAAACAAATGTGATTCTTCCATTATGTACAGCTCACCCAAGAACATACATTCAATTTAGGGCTTGACCCTTCTGTAGTGAAAAGCATTCTATTACATTTTCTAGTCCCTGATTTTCAGCCAGTTGCATCAAGGATTAAAAATCTTATTAATATTTTTATGGAAAGGGAGGAGAACTGAAATTTATAAACACTGAAGTCAGAGACAAAAAACTTAAGCATCCACCACAGAATTGTCATGCTACAGTATATTTAAGCCCAAATTCCACAAAACTTTTGGGTTCTGCTTAAGAAATGTACTTAAACATATAAACACTCCCCTAAAAATTGAACATCTGTGTCATTATATTGACATCTGTGTTGCACCCCTCAGGTACTTCAAGCCACATGATAAAATACATTCCTCCCATTTAAAAGGTGCTTAATTTTAAGTATAATCTTACATCATTCAGTAAAGTATTTATGCACATGATTAATTTCAAAGATGAAAGACTTAATTAATCTGTTTGCTGAATTGTGACCAAAGATAATACAACTTGAGAGTATTTAAAGTTAAATAATTTGCAGAATTAGAGCCCAGATACCTACCCTAATCTTACAATTTTATGATTTTCATTAATGAGCTTTTGAGTCAACTCTAATATCCTTCTGATAGCCAGAATCTGAATACCTTTCCTACAGTTTTAATTTTCTTGTAAAATAATAGTTGTTGAATACAAAAAAAAAAAAAACCTACATTTATATTATCCAACTGAATTTCACTAAGCTTCACAGAGCTGAAACAGTAAAGCTGGGATCTGAATTTCAGAACCCTTGGGTTATCGTCAGAAGAACAGTACAACTTGTGCCATTATGCTGTGGAAGTTTGCCGCTGTATTATACACTGTATTATCATATAGTTGAGGTAAAACATAACGTGGGATCAAGTGCATCCTCAGCAAGTTTGCAGATGGCACCACCTTGACAGGCTGGAGAGGTGGTCCCATGCCGACCTCATGAAATTCAACAAAGTCAAGTGCAAGGTCCTGTACATGGGTCGAGGCAATCCCAAGCACAAATACAGGCGGGGCAGAGAGTGGACAGAGAAGCCGTGAGGAGAAGGATTTGAGGGGTATCAGTAGATGAAAAACTGAACATGAACAGGCAGTGTGCACTTGCGGGCCAGAAGGACAACTGGATCCTGGGCTGCATCAAGCGGACCGTGGCCAGCAAGGTCCAGGGAGGTGATTCTCCCTCTCTACTCTGCTCTTGTGAGACCCAACCTGGAGTACTGCGTCCAGCTCTGGGGCCCCCAACACAGGAAGGAAGTTTAGCTGTTGGAGCAGGTCCATGAAGATGGTCAGAGGGCTGGAGCACCTCCCATATGAGGACAGGCTGAGAGAGTTGGGGTTGTTCAGTCTGGAGAAGAGAAGGCTCTGGGGAGACCTTATAGCAGCCTTCCAGTATCTGAAGGGGGCTACAGGAGAGATGGGGAGGGGCTTTTTACAAGGGCATGTAGTGACAGGACGAGGGGTAATGGATTCAAGCTAAAAGAGGGCAGATTTAGATTAGACATTAGGAAGATTTTTTTTCCTGTGAGGTTGGTGAAACACTGGAACAGTTTACCCAGGGAAGCTGTGGATGCCCCATCCCTGGAGGGGTTCAAGGCCAGGCTGGATGAGGCTTTGAGCAACCTGGGCTAGTGGAGTGTGACCCTGCCCATGGCACAGGGGTTGGAACATGATCTCTGAGGTCCCTTCCAACCCAAACCATTCTATGATTCTATAAAGCATATTTTACAGTCCAAAAGGAAACCACTACATTGAAAGTTCATTTGGAGATTATAGTTAAAAGAGATGGCTAAAAAGTAATTCTCTATCAAGGTATCATGAAAGATGAATGAAACCAAAATGAAGAAAGAGTGATTCATATTTCTCTAGAAAAAAGATATACAACTAACTCCTTTTAATATCTTTTATTGATATAAGGCTAAAAATGTCATCTCCTAGATATGAAAGAGAATATCCCATATTTTCAATATAACTGTCCTATGAACAGAAGTGAGTCACATATCAGACACAGAAGGAGTATGATATGCAGAATATTTTTGCATTCTGAGCTATTTACTAAGAAAATAACCTTGAACTATACAATTTAATGTCTTAAATGTATCTACATAGAGCTATCTCAAACTATCTTTTGTGGAAACCAAGCACTGCAATATTAAGATTTCCCCACCTGTTTAAGAAAAAAAATAAAAGAAAAGAAAAGCACTCGGCCTCCCAGAATTCTGAAATTATCTCAGAAATTATGAAATCTTAGAATAATACAGTTAAGGCTTATTTTTTATTATTATTTGCTATATACACAAAAGAGTACCCATAGTAGTCTTAATTCTTCCTAGTATTTTCCAAAATCTTGATCACCAGCAATTTTTTTTTTTGTTTAAGACAATTTTAATTTTGATCATCACGTGGTAGCATAAAAATAAAAAATATTCTTAGGCACTTAGATTAAAAAGTGCTGTCCTTATTGTGACATGTTCAAGTTAATGAGCAGTATGAAAACTCTGCATTTGAACTTTAACAACATCCCATAGCATAAAATGAAGCTTTTAGGGAAGGAGCAACATTGCTGAAGGAAAAAAGACTATTTAAGATTGTCCTGTACAAACATTTAATAGTGTTAAAACACAATCCCAGGATAGAAAAAGGCCTAGGAGTAAAAAAAATCCCAAAACCAAAAAACCCCCAAAACCTCAGACAAATTTTAGAAATACAGGAAAGAGGACAGGCAGCTAGTCTTTTAACTGTGACTTCTTTAAACATCTGTGTGACTGGGCCTTGATCTCACATTTGACTGCTGTTGCCCGCGGTGCAGCAGGTGCTATAAGATTAAAACTTTGAAGTTCAATCTTACAGTAATACCAAATACGTGTCTTTTACTAATTGCAACAGGAGTGTCATATGGGGGGAGACTATGCTTTTGCAATTATGAAACAAACTTTTCAAGCTTATAAAGCCATTCACAAAACCCATACAGACCATTCTTACCGCTTCCTCAGCACGGTCACCTTTCGCAGTGAGATAGGTCACTCTGAACTGCTGGACATTGTAATCTGAAATGTCCCATACCACCCTCAGACTTGAGGTTGTTTCATCATCTATAACAAGGTTTCTGATTCCTGTTCGAAAAACTAAAGCCAATAATAATTTAATTAATATCTTCTCAGCTCCATTTTTCAATTTAAAATTGCTCTAATTACCACCAGGTAGCTGCAAGCTCTACCGAAGTTACAGTGGGTCTGCAGAACCATGGTGGGGCAAACCCATACAGTTCAGTCATACTTGGACTTAATAACATAAAAACTTTAACAATTTAACAAAATAATAGTTATCCTATACTGCCATTAACATATATTCCCCTTCTGCTTTGTTTATCTTACTCAGTTTATGGAGCTTTAGAAATCAAAATTCCACTGCAGCTAAAATGCTACAGAAGATAAATAATCCAGAACTGTTGATCCTTAATAGTCAGTTTCCTAATTCCAGGGAAAACAAACAAAACCCTCAAAATGAAACAAAATTCTGAAGAGTTTCCAAGCTCATATTTATAAAGGGAAAGATAAAAGAGCTGAATTTTCTGAATTAGTCTCTGTATTCATGGGTAGTATCACCGGTATCATTTAAATTTCCTACACTGTGTTGGGTTGGCTCCTCATCCACACACAGCACGTGCAGGAAGCTGAGCCCACGCAGAAGGGTGATGCAGGAGCACAACAGTGTGCACCTTTCACCAGTGGTGCCCCTTGCCTGGGGCCTACAGCTCCACAAGATCTGCCATGGCAGTGTGCTGACCGCATGGACCATCGGGAACTGGAGTTATCAGTGTCTTGATAATATCACAGCTCTCTACCCCTAGATCTGGGTGTGCTTGTGGGGAGCCTTAGCTCTTGGCATTTAAACAGCATTTCAACTGTTGATATTTATTCTGTTTACCTGCTGTGGTGGGCTTAGAAGTTGTGGTACTGGTAGCAGTCACCATGGTAGGTATTGGGGTAGTCACTGCAACTGAAAAACAATACTCAGCTCACTAACAACTCAACAAGACATGGAAGTCATGGTATGTATCTTGTATTTCTAACTATGACAATGAAACTATGTACTCACAGCTGCAAGTATCCCACACACTTCAGGCATTTCAGAGACTACAAGGGAACTATTCATTTAGTTTATTTTAGGCACATATATTTGCAGGATTAGCACTCAGATCTACAGATAAGACATAACTACAAAATGCACAATTAAATAAGAATGCATATAGTTTCCCACATTTCTGGCTGAACTATGCATAATGACTTCCACTTTGACCATTTGTTAGGGTTGTCAGATGAATTAAATTGAGAGCTTTTTAAGGGTGATTCACTTCTGTTTAAGTGAAAAATAGAAAGTACACTTAGCAACACTGGGCAATACTGGCATCATTTCTATGGGTAAGGGCTTCTTGTCTCAACAGAAGGTTCAAGATTAAGGCTGCAATTGAATTACTAAGAATCAAATACATTTACAGATGAAAAATATAGTTGTCTACTTAACCAATTCACTATCTGTAAAAAGAGAATGGATAGAGCACTCTACCAGAAATGCTGGTTTTGATTATTAACTATAACATACATTGCACATGATTTTCAATTTTTATCTTTGTTACTTTCATGTTAATATCACAGGATGACTGTGTAAGCTTTTTGGACCACGATTTCAGCCAAGAGTGAATTCACCTCTAGTGAGTATACATTACGTAAATAAGAAAAAGGGTATACTGTAAATGCCAAACATCTTAAATTAAATTCTTGTAAATTATTTACTTTAAAACATTTATTCCCAAAAAAAATCTAATATATCTTCTCATAAGGAACCCTGTTCAGAGGCTAAATATTGAAATGTAGGATGGAAGAGTGTATCTAACCGGATACAAGGGTTATTAATACCACAGCTCAGATAGGGAGCCAAACCATCATTTTGATTCAGTGACACATAATATTAAATAAGAAAAGCAAAAAATACAGTCAGCAAAGCCCTGGTGCTAAACCACCATGTTCTTCAATATTATAGCTACCCAAAGATGGACCATATTTTAAATATAAGATACATGCATTAGATTTAAATCACTTAAGCATCTCTAAAAATCACAATCAAGAGTTTGTCTTACATGTAGCTCCAAGGACAGCAACAACTTCACTTTCACTTTCATCATCAAAAACTGCCAGCAAAGAAACTTCATATTCTGTGTTGGGCAACAAACCCTCAATAACATGACTGTCTGCATCTCCGTTTATGACAACCTAAGTAACACAGCAAGATTAAAGAAAATCAGTTCTGCATTTGAATTATTTATATTAATTGACTGAAATTAAAAGAGGAAAATGGATTCTCCTTTAAAATAAATGAAATCTACACTCAGTTAATGAATTCTTTGGGCAGATCTATGTCAAAATAAAAAGTACCACAAAGTACATCTGGAAAAAACACTGCTAAGAATACTTAAAAGATCTTAATTATTTTGTGGCTGGCCTGACTATTCTAGTAGGTAGTCTTAGACTTCCACCCACAACTAATTAATTGCTAAAGCTGGCCATATGCAATTAATTTGAAAATCAATAAAATTCAAAACAATCATCAATTAAAACAGCATAGCACAGTAGATTACCTTTCATTCGTATTTCTACTATTCAGGCAGTATTATGACCAATGTACTCAGCACCCCCACAGCCTTACTAAATGCCATTTCTATGCCAGAATTATAATCTGAGTTCTGGTTCCGTACATCTGAATGCAACTTGAAAGAACATTTGCTGCAGATTTGGGGATTTGGGGGTATGTGCTAATGAGAAGTTTGCTGTATGGTGTGATGTTTTAAATAGTAATTTTCCTTATTTCTACCCATAAAAGCAGCAGAAGATTCACATCTGCAATGTTAACTGTAAGCAGAAGGACTCACTACAGATTTTTGAGTGTTTCATTTATTTTATTGGAAGGGACCAACAGTTGAGCAGGAGCTGGGGCTAAAGGGACTGTAAAGCAGAATGCAGGGAGCCTGAGCAGTAATGCTGGTAGAATTCAATGACTGGTTTTTGGAATAGTTTTTAGGTTATGCAGACAGATACCACAATAAAAAAAACTTTCTGTAGGATAACACTGGCAAGTTTTTAAAGGTGGCCACTGTATACACAGAATGAAAGCAAGACTTACAATGGAAATCAAACAACAGATATATGCTGCATAAAATCTACTACAGCAGTTAGCAAAAACAGTGAATCACACTTTATTTTTTTAATTACTACAGAAGAGTTCCTGAGTTGGTCCTGGGGAAGAGGGGCTCATAAAACAATCACAGACCTTCTGAACTCCGATACAGAAAACAAAAGCAGAAATAAATTAGTTGGGGCTACATCTTCTACAACTATCAAATAATGAATTGGGCACCCTAGACTGCACACTTTCTGGCACAGACTTTCTTGCAAAAATTTCAGGAATGAGCTTGAGTGAGTCTAGCTGTATTCTAAGTAGATATAAGGAGCACCTTCCTTATCAATTCCCCAGAGCTTCTGGCCACGTATCAAATCACTATAAAATATCTATACATCGTTACTATCTTACACATAACTTTGGCATATTTTCTGAAGCATAAATTCCATCACCCTTCACTCCCTGCTACTGCAGCCCACAGAGAAGACCACAAAAAAAGAACACAAAGTGCTGAACTTTCAAGTGAAGGGGACAAATAACAGAAGCAAGAATAGTAACAAGCACATCAGTATAACAGCATGCATTCTCTACTGAAACCTAGAAATAAAAGGTCACTCTTAAATTTATTCTGGCTCTTTCGCACTAACACCCCACTAAGCGCTCCTCGCCCATCAGCCGTGCGTGAAGCGAGCCGAGAGGGGTGTAATTCTTACCACCACCCCCTGACCCCACTCACCTAATTGGCAAGTTGGGTCTTGAGAGAAAGACAGAGGGACTGCATGTCATTTCTCTGCATGACTGATCACTTAGCTGGGAAAGAAGCTTAAAGAGGCAACAGCCTGGAGGTATTGTGCTATCCCAGGCCTGCCCCCACTAAGAGAGGTCATGCAAGGAGAACAAGAAAGCAGCTCGGGTATTTTTATTTAATATTTCAAGGTACTAAAATATTAGGGCCTCCAGCAGTTCTTAGTGAATACAAGGAACAAGTGGAAGCTTAACAATTCAAAAATTTCTTGATTATTTATTCTCACACTCAAAGAACACAGACATCATAAATCTCACTTTAAAAATGCACATGGCTTAAAGGGATTCACAACTACTCACTGGAACATGAACAGAAAGAAATCTGTTCACCTACAGCAGGAGAAAATGCTAGGGGATGACCTGTGTTCACTCACTCATGTGACAACTCCTTTTCCCTGCTCACTCCTGTAATTTCTTCCTTTCTTGTGTGACTACCTCTCACTAGGCAAAAGGGAGAAGAGAATCAGGCTAAGCTAAATTTACAGAAAAAACGCCACATAACCTAAGCTAGAACAACTGCTTTTTACCCTAATGGATGGCAAAATGGTGCATGAAACCTAGGGCCAGGTGGGAAACGTCATCTTCTCCACTGAGTTCTGCACCCAGATAGACAATTTGCAGATGTGGTCTCTCTTCACAGTGCTGATTCCGAGAGAGCAAGACGTTTGGGACAGTTATTAAAGACTGAGGAGTACAAAAGAAATCAAAAGAATGAGTAAAGAAGGAATGAAAGGCAAAGAGGAAATGAAACAGACTACAAAAGATGAAAATTTGGGAAAGAGAGTGAAAGTGTTGGTCTTTTTCTACTTGGACAAAGTGAATAAAACAGGAAAAGCTAAAGGGAAGAAAAATTATTTTAAAAATCATATTGTTGAAAATGGCGCTATGGAGAAGACACACAAGGGTCTAGAGCAAAAAATACAGCATGAGGGGGAAAAAGAGAAAGAATCATAAAGAGGAATAATAAGTCTAATAAATTAACTATGTGTAAACATTTCCCTTTGCTTCACAGACAATGTTACTGTGGCCAGCACTTCAGACAAATGTGGAGTCTTATGTGAGGATAGCACTGCTCTGACTCAGCTGCCATCATCATCTTCACAGCAAAGTGAAGAACATGTACCTTTAAAAACTGAATTAGCGTCAAACAACACTGCTAGTTCTATGGCAGGTGGCACATTACAGATTAGACTGACTATTCGCAAAAGGTCTCTTCTTTCCTTGCTCTACAAAAAGACACTGGAATATTGGTATGAATTTGGTTTCGATGGGTTGGGCAGTGGGGCAGATTTTTCAGTAAGTCAGTTGCTCATATTTATTTGGCAAAAGGTGTCCTCAGAATGGAATTCTCTCTTCCAATTCACACCCTCAGAAAGTCAAGGCAACTCACCTCTTCAGATTCCCCGCCATCCAAAGGAATCCATGCCAATCTGTAAAAAGCAATATCTGAGGAGGTGGGCTTCCAGCTAACCCTAAAACTATCTGTCGATGCTTCATCAATTTCCAAATGCTGGGGAGCTGGAATTTTTTCTGTAAAATATTATACAAAAGAAAAGTGAGACTAAATTATTCTCTGAGACTTGCATAGATGGCAACATCAAGCATGTACCATTTTACTTGCAGTTTGTTACAAAGAGTATAACATGGGAGGTAGATAATAAAGGCGCTACAGATTCTTTGAGCTCTTATTTGCATGCAGGGAAGTGTTTTTGTGGTTGGTGGAGGGGAACACGCACAATACATGCTCTTTATCTACTCTAACTGGACAAGCCTCCTTGTCCTCTCTCCACTGAAGGAGCTCCTCACAACCCTCACTCCCTCTCCCTTTGCTCAGACCTCTGTGCACCATGGTCTTGTCTTTTCTTCTACCTCAAAGCAAAGTCCCAATCTCTGCTCTTTCCAGAGACCCTGTGTGTACTTCTATTCGCAGTTTGCATATAGGTATCAACCTCGTGCTCCATACATGGATGTTCTTCCTCTACCACCTCACGCTTCTCCTTCCTCCCTCAAAGTCCTTCTCTGCCCATTGTTATGGTCAAAAGCATTGCTAAGTGTCATCAGCCATTTGTTTAATACATAACTTGCAGAACTACAGTTACAGAAACCGTAACTGTGACAAACAGACTGAAGGAGCCTTAATGTATTATATTTTCTGCTTTGGGTGTTCCCATTTGTATGTATATATGGCTCTATCCTTTGTTGCCTAGATAGTTCATGGGTTAAATGTATGATTCAAATCTCATCACGCTTCAGCTAGAGAGATAAATCCCATCACACTGAATGAGATGCTGCAAAAAACTGGGGAGACTACCTAATTGCTTTACTACCTAACTGCAATAAAAGATGCTTTAAAATGGCTGATTGTGGAAACACTTAAGAAATGAACGTTAACCACACAAATGTTTTCATGATGTCAAGAGATTACTCCCATGAGTAAGGATGCAACTGGCCCCACAATAAGGGAGCAAAGAAGCTGAAAACTCCAATGAGAATAACAGAAAGGATTCCATATATCTGAATTCACAGCCAGAGACACTTGCTATTACTGGTCTTACTTTCCAGTAAAGTAGAGGGTATAAAATTTTTTCTTGGAAAGCCTTCAAAAGTTCAGCAATACTTACTTGTGGTAAAGCTGCCAGTAAGTGGTTCAGATTGTCCTTCATCATACAGGGAGAAAATAGCAACAGTATACTCTGTGAGAGGTGTCAGACTTTTTAGAGTATGCGTTGAAACACGACCAACTTCCACCTAAAGAAAGCATAATTTGCAACAGACATAATTTGTGATAGATATTGATCATACTCTTTACATTATCTGTGTCTGAAATTCTGCTGGGTAATAATGATAGACAGAATGTCACGTAATTATCAGAGGAATTCTGTGAAACTAGGAACAAGTATTAATTCAGGGCCATAAAAGCTGAACAAAATCAATTAACAGACAAACTAGAGAAAAGGAAAATTTTTTTAGTGACAAACTAGGGAAAAAGAGAACTCAGTAAGCTTAACTCACTAGGCTAACACATCAGCACTGCATGTTCAGGAAACCAGAAGGAAAAGGAACTTTTTGAGCTATTGAATCCAGTCTCTTATCACAGATAATAATGACATAAACCATTATGACATTTGACAAGAGAAAAGATGACAGTTTCATCTGGTCTCTACCCAGGCTGCAGTTAACATGACTTTGCCATGAATATAAAACTCAAAGCTGTATAAACTGACAGTTTATCAACCCAAGTTGGTTGACAGTTGGACTTGATGATCCTTGAGGTCTTTTCCAGCCTTAATGATTCTATGATTCTATGATTCAAATGCTCAGTGTCATGTTAGTTCAGCACCACAGGGCAAGAGCAAACAAAAAAAGTGCCACGTGCTTCTTGAACAGACATAAAGGAAAAGTTAAGAGGTAGATAAAAACCTAATGAACATTCACGCACACTATAAAGTATATTACCACAAGCGTGACATGCTCAAATACCACTGTGATGAGTACAGCCAGATGTATTACCTATATTAAGGCTAATCAACAGGAAGAAGTCAAGTGATTACTAATTTAAATTTTAAGGGACATAGCAGAAGGAAAAGACTTTCCTCAGGTTTAATACAAATATTCCACCTTGTATGGATGAAAGGTCAGATATGTCCCAGAAGAAACATTATTACACATAACTACAATTAAAGACTTTTTTTTGGAGGCCTAAATTATCCATGACAACTTATTTTATAAGAGATCTGGCCTGGTTTAATAATTGGACCCATTTACTGCATTAAAAAAAAAAACCTCAGCAACTTTTTCTGTATTTTTTTCACATTTCTGTATTTATATCATTCCATCCCATTTTTTTATTCTATCACAGAATTCATGTTGCTAAAAGCTATTATAAAGCACCTTTAGTAACAAGACATAATGAAATATTGCATAAGTAAATGATTACATTTAAGAGACTTAAGTTAAAACAACTTGGTATCATCTTATCGTTCTGTTCAAGCCAAATCCTGTTTCTAGGAAGGAAGTTTTCAATATATAATTAAGGTAATAAATGTTACAAAAATGTGGCAAAGCCTTCAGATAGTCTTTTTGAATGAGCTTGAGCATGACGTATGATATGTTGAAAGACTTGTTATCTGGACTGAATCAAGAATAAATATTTCCATACCATACATTTAGTCAAGAACCTGCATCTACAAACCATGGTTCCCTTGAGTAGTTTCTTTCAGTTTATATGTGCCAGCAATGTCTGCTTTTGGTATGTAAGAAGTTCAGAGTGTTGAGCTTGCAAGGTAGCTTTTTCTTATAAAAGTTATCCTTAACAATTATGGAAGTTTGGTAAGGTCTGAGATTGGTTAAGGGAAGAGAGATGCTAATAATTTACCTCGTTGGTTTCTGTTCCATCTGTTTTAACGTACATGATGCGATAGCCCTTTACATTTTTGGAAGCAGGATCCCACGTTAGCTTAGCACTACTGTGTCCGACATCAGAAAACTTCAAGTTTGCTGGTGGACTTAGAGGTACTTGAAAAGGAAAGAGATAAAACCATGACACTGATTCCAGAATTTAGCTGAGAAATTTTTCATGTCTCAAAAATAAACAGCACATTTTCCATTCAAAAATTCCTGTCACCAATATTTATATTAAAAGACCTACATCAGTGGAGCTACAGAAGTACTCAAAGCCAAGTAAAATGGCTCAGCTCTTTGCTGAGACAGAACTTTCAGTCTTGATAGATACACCTCAACTAATACTGAAAAGGAAAGAAATTACATTATTGTTCAAAGCAGATATCATAGCAAGATCTAACCTACGCAGTACTTGCAATAAATTTGTGTACATGTTTGTAAAGTAATTTAATTCAAATAGGTCTTTATCCTATATGCATTTGTTTTTTATTAGTATTGCAGCAAAAATATTTGATGACAGTGGCATTTTGGCAAAAAACTTTCTGGGTCCTGAAAGCTCCTGACATAAGAGTAAGTTTGTCTAAAAGCATAACTACCTCAGAAGATCTCCAGAGATGCTACTTTTTAAACTCTTCTTAACCTTTCCTCTTTTATTACACAAAGATGCTATTTCCTAACAGCAACTCCAGTTAAAGCCATATTTATATATTATATATATTCCTTGACTGTCTTGAGCTGAAGGAAAACTAGGTCATGCAAGAGAGTCTCAGATTGCATCCCCTATTCTGTCACACCAGAGAAAGCAATTTGTGCTGTTACTCTCAGCGGTAGGCTCGGTATTAGCCAAACATCTGCTAATTTTCTCTGAATTGTGAAACTTATCTCTAACCATTCTGCCTTCACACACACCCTCCTCACCAGTCCATGTGGACAGATAAATATCAGCACTTCAGAAGCTGTTTCCCTCACACAGGAAAAAGCAGAAGATAAAAACCCCAATACGTTAGGTGGGGTCTTTAGCCAGGCCATACATCGACTGAGAATCTGCCAGCAAACACCTAACCAGCTTAGGCACAGTCAAGTCAACTTGGTTATGAGGAAAAAGAAGACAGGAACACATTGGAATTGTATTAGATGGGTTTGCCACACTTTCTGGCACTCAATATATTCCTCAGAGTCTAGTGAAGGGAATATCACGTGCCGGTTTGCCTTTCTACTTTCTGTCAGTCGTGGAATGCACTTCATTTCACCATCCTGGCCATACCACAAAACGCTCCAGTCTCAGCTCCTTCCTTTTGGAACCAGCCTCCTGACAACATTGCTCTCAACCAGACAGGCTGTCCTGCTGCCAGAGTTACGTGATATTTACAGTCAGTCTTGAACAAATCCTGGCCCCAAAAAGAAACTCCACTCCAGAATGAGCTTTCTGATCATGCCTCTGTTTGGCACGGAGAAAGGTTTCGCTACAGTGACCAAGATGATACAGTGTGTAGAACAATATTATTTACTAAATACAGAGCATCAGATACTACATGTAATGCTATTGCACACTAGGCAGACCACTCTCCAGGCAGGTATATGCTCCAGGAAGAAAACACTAAGTAGCCTAGTCATTAGCCAGAAGCAAGAAATAATCACACTGAGAAAAAAAAAAAAAAAAAAAAAAAAAAAAAAAAGAAAAAAAGTAGCTTAAATCTGAATTTAGACAGGGAAGATATTACCATTGAACACTGACCATGAGGGACAGGTGTGCTCACCAAGTTGGGTGTTTTTTCTACTCTGGTCTGGTAACAGCAGTGATGATGGGCTGACTAACACATTACTAGCTTCTGTGATCAAATGCTGCAGTCATGAATCCTCAGCTTGTGCCAATGTAGCTGGAATTTACATGTGATCTTCCATCCAATGTGTTAGCCAGGTTTAGAGCTGTGCAGCCTCCAAGTTCATAAGCCATGAAGCAAATTCAGGCTGGCAGAGTCATAAACTACATGAACTACAGTTTAGGATAAACAAATACCAGATACTGGGCAGATATTAACCAAAAGCTTGGAGAGGAGGGAAAGGAGAAGGAATGAGAGAGAAATAGACGGAAAAAGGGACAGAAGGACAAAGAGCCAAAGATTTGATTCTTTGAGTGTTAAGAATAGTCTACACTCATTCCAAGTCCACAAACATACCCACACTGCAGTAGCTCCCTATCTGAACTTGTCTGTCTACAGCTGTCCTCTCAGAGACGACCCAGTGCAGACAGCATTCCTAGAGCTTCTTCCACTATTATTTTCTGACTTAACGAGCAATTGCTCTGGCTCTTCCTTTTCTTTGCACTCACATGCCTGAACTTCTCTCACCTATTAAATGTAAGTCGCTTTCACACTGTCTTACCCAGAAGCACAAAACAAGAGGAAGCAATCACTCCACTGCTGGGAGCAATAGAGATGTCACTGAATGCAGTCCCAGAAATATCCCAGCAGCACGAGCACTTAGTTTCAATTCCTTTGTCTTCTAAATGCTGAGGCTATTTAGAGAGCTGACATACGGTGCTGTGTACAGTTAATAGAGGACAGAATTTAGCTGGCAAAACTCATGCTGCTTATTAAAAACACACCATCTATCATGAGTGCACAGGCGCTTTCCAACCCTTCATTTACCAGATGTTAGGCAGCAACTACTACTGAGCTGGAGGAAAGAACTTCTCCATCTGAGCAGGCTCCCCCCCACGCCTGGTTCTCTGGCTGCAGGAGGCCACACAGAGTAGTCTCAATTTAGCTCTACGTGGTGACCTTCATTCACCTTCAGCAAAATCAGAAAACTGTCAGTAGTTCCACCAAGATCCACAGCAATATCCATAGTACCACTACCAACAAGAGAAAAGAGTTCACAGTCCTATTCCAAAACCAAGACGTTTTGTAGGAACTCACATCCTTAGCCTCTATAAACTAAGTATTCACACTGAGAAACTTAAGTACAGTTAAGACCTTGCCCTATGGACTATTCAAATCATATTTTAAAATCAGATGTCTGCTCCACTATGTGCAAAGACTATTCTGAAGTTTTATTAAGTGAAGTGAGTATAGATATGTGCTACCTACATGTAGTTTCTTGTCCTGTAAGGGGATCACTAGCTTCTTCTCCAAACATGGCATAAACTGTGACTGTATATTCTGTATTTGGCAATAGTCCATCCAGTTCAAGATCCGTTGAGTCCTCACCAATTTTTATCTAAAAACACCATGAATAAAAAAAGACACGTTATTTCTGAATTAGCTCATGATGGGGAAAAATACTATTTACACACTTGAAATTAGATACGTGACCAAATGCTCTGCTGAGCATTTGTCTGACACTGCGCCTGCGGTACTTGGCCCAAGACTTTGGGATTTTGCACAATAATCAAAAGAATAAAATTGTCAAAAAGCCAAAAGACAACATACAGGTAAGAGGACTTTAAAAGTAACTAGCCAAATTAGCAATGACAAAATAGCTCTCTCTAGAACATGCAGCTACTAAGCCCTCGTCATTCCAGCTACACATTGTTTTGTCTTCAGTCACAGGACTGAAATTCCATAGGAGGAACTGATTTCTGTGCACACAGAGGCTCAGATTTGTTGCGGAGCTGTTGCTGTTGTGTGTATCATTTTCCTTCTCCACCTCTTCAGTGAGAGCTGCGTTAACGTGGATTGACTTATTTATTGAAAAAAAAGGCCTTTCTTTGGCATAAGGCTCAATCCCCCTGCATCTGCTAGTTTTCAGGGAGGCCCCATTTTCAACAGAATTACGTGCTCACAGCCACTGCCACTCATTTAGCAGAGAGCACAAGTCTGTGCGAGCTCTCAAGCAGCATCCTAGCCGCTCCACAAGTTTGCATGCCCCTGCATGCTTCTTAGTGTTCTTGCTTGAACGAAGATCTTGTACATAATCTTAATTATACAAATAGAAACTTGAGCATAAAAACTTTTAAAACCTAGACCAGAAGTTCCACTGCAACTTCAGAAAAGTTTACTGTTTTCAGTGACGGAAGACTATAGAAACTTGAGCATAAAAACTTTTAAAAGCTAGACCAGAAGTTCCATTGGAACTATGGTAGCAACTTCAGAAAAGTCTACTGTTTTCAGTGATGGAAGACCGGACTTGACCTTGTCCCACCTTCTTTTCCTTCTAAAAAATACCTTCTAAAATCACTTTTGATGGAAGTCCCTTGTCCCACCTTCTTTTCCTTCTAAAAATACCCTCTAAAATCACTTTTGATGGAAGTAATTATTTTTAAATTTAAAAATAAAACTTAAACAGAACTAAAAGAAAACCAATAAAGTGCAAACCTGCAAATGTTACTTACTTTAAAGGTCCTGATGAAAACAAAGGCTAAACCTTCATATTCTTCTGATAACACACTTAGAAAATATCTTAATTTTATTTTTTCTTCCTTTGAGCGTTAGTTTTATATGATGATGCAGTATCATCTCATATATCGTTTCAAAAGAGTCACTTTAATTCAGCTGAAATTGTTGCATCTTTATGGCAATGACATATAAAAACAAACAACTGGTACTTGCACTTTATTCGTAGTCTGTAACACATACTTAAGGCAGCCATGGAAGAAAGCCCAGAGTGTTTGCTGATCAACTGGGAGGTTAAAGGCCATGTACTAGTTTATTCTTTAAACTATTTATTTTTTGAACAATTGCTATTCAAATGAAAGCTCAGTACATCACCTCCTTCTCATCCGCTGCCAATCCTTCCGTGAGGGGCGCATATAGGATCATGTAACCTGTGGCACCCGCTACTCCATTCCACTTTGCTCTCATGCTGCTCTGTGACACATCATACAATTGCAGATCCGATGCCATTGGTAAGGCAACTACAGCAGAACAAGAGATAGACATTTCAGTTGTCTCACTTGAACAACCACCTATTTTTCAAACGATTTCTTTTACCCCAGGAAACACAAAGGCATATCTCCAGGCATGGAAGTGCTGTCTGTATGCGACAACCATGAAGAGCTGATTAGTACATAAAATAATGCAGAATTAGAGAAACAAGTAAAGGATGACCTAAGCAATCCTAATGCCAGAGCAGAGTTACCCCTTGCAAACCATTTCAGCTCTTTGTCCTAAATGGCTTAGAACATTTCAAGTGGAAGGATTTCTGGTTTTTAAGCACCAAATCACTCTGTTCAGTTCTCACCCTTCCTTCTCCCTGATGTGCCGGAGGATGACCATTGGTTATCAAAAAATGGGCACACTTGCTATTAAGAACAAGTAGCAGCCCCCAGGAGTGTCTCTTTCTGGCAATAGCTCCCAAGCCAGAGCGTGGGAGAGACAGATGTGAGGTAGGACACCCTGGAGGAAACCCTGAACGAGCACCTTGTGCATGTCACAATATTTTGACTAAAAACTGTTGTGTGTTAAGGCCTGGACTGTCCAAACTGGCTCCCAGGCCTACATCAGTGGGATTATGCAAATGTGGGCAAGATCATCCATTGCAAATCTTGGTGAATGCTAACCTGGGGAGTATAACTAAGCAGGCTGAATGAAATTCAAGCATTACTAGGAGGTTTACTTATGAATTTAAGGCACTGATACCAGAACATAGCACCAATCCGGGTTCCTGAATATTTCTTTATATTTCTGTAACTCTTTAGAGCAGCATTTTGCAGTTCTCTGATTGTCCTCACTTTCTGCCTCTCACAGAATAACACCCCAAGGCTTCTCCACTGCTGTTACAGCATTGACGGATCCCACCAAACTATCCAGTCACTGGAAAGATATAAGGGAACTTTGGCTGCTCCTTTGGAACTTCTGCACTGAGAATAGTCCCTAAAATGACTCAAGGGGTCTGAAAAAAACAGAAGGCAACTGCTAACTGATGTCAAACCTTTCCTGTTAGGAACTCGGAGAGACTGTAATTGGCCGGATGTTAAGACCCTGCAAAGCTCAAAGCTTTGCATATTTCTGAAGAATCTGGTCTGCAAACACAGATTCAGCAACCAATTCTAATGACAAGGCTAATAATTCACAGAGCTTCTATAATCTACTTGTCCAAACAAAAACTGCAGCTTGTCTAGCTGACATCTCCAAAGAGTTGTATATCTATTATGTTCTCTAACAGAGCTCTCAGCATCCCATACACAAAACATGCCAGCCTCGTCCTTTCTTGTTCATTGAGGCCATTCATTCAGTCTGCTGTTCAGGTCTGCAAACTGGGCAAAATTTCAACCCAGGCCTCTCTTTAGGTTTCCACTTCCAGGTCACCTACCTATCTTCACTTCCAAACCTTTCACAGCCTATCGCCATTCTATTTAATCACCTGTTGATGTGTTGCCTTATATTCCCATGAAGCCTACCTCCATCACACACGTGCTGAATTGCTAGGTAAGTACCTCACACCTTCTCCCACACTTCCCCTCATTAGGAGGAGAGACCACCCGTATGCAGTTTCAAATGTATTTCAGTCTCTTCCCTCAGAGCTCCACTCAAACATCCGATACCAACAAAAAAAGACTACACACTGAGGCATTCTGAAGGCACTTTCTAACACATTGTCTCATTCCTATTCACACTGCCCCAAGATCACAGACGGAGTATCCGTCACCTGTCCTTTTCCTTATTTTGATTCTAAAAATGTACAAGAGAAGTATCCTCTAACTCATGACTCATTTTTTAACTCTCGACACGAACTCCTAGATACTCTGTCAATATAAACAAAAATTAATGAAGAGATGACTGGAAATTAAACAAGTGGTGTTTTCTACTGGAATTTTCATTGGACACCTGTCCTTTTCCTTATTTTGATTCTAAAAATGTACAAGAGAAGTATCCTCTAACTCATGACTCATTTTTTAACTCTCGACACGAACTCCTAGATACTCTGTCAATATAAACAAAAATTAATGAAGAGATGACTGGAAATTAAAAAAAGTGGTGTTTTCTACTGGAATATTCATTGGAAGAGCTCAGAATCTAAAATATAAATATGCAGTAGGGAATGATGATTTGCATCTTGGACACTTACCAGAGTATTCTAATAAAGACGTAGAGATAAATTAAACCAGGAGGATACTAAAAAAACAACTTGAATAAACTAAAACAGGTAAAAATATATTTGCAACAAATTAAATGTGAATGCATCTCATATTTGTTTCAAGTTATAAGTGACTATTAAATCAGAAACCTTTGTAACTATCTGTACATTATGCACATTAAGTATGTCTATTTAAATTCCACATACTTGTAAGCTATGTTCAATGTTCTATGTAAACAAATGCACTAGTTTTCGTATGGGTGTCTATTTTAACTTGCTAGTATCTCACACAAACTAGAGTTTTGCATAGTTTTCCATTAGGATAGTAAAAATAATTTCAAACTGCAGGTATTTTATCATCTGGAGTGATTAATACTTGCACATGTCTGACTATCACTTCCAACACGTTATCAAAGTCAGCTGTATAAAATGCTTGATGCTGCATGACCTTGGGGTGTGATCTGATCAGATCTCAGAAAGCCGGCAGAGCTGGGCTCAGTCAGAACTTGACTAGGTGACTTCAAAGGAATACCAGGTGCAATACAAAACAGTTCTGTTGGCTCAGTATACAACTCTGTTCTCTCTGCCTCAATAAATTAAACAGGTCCTAACATGGTCTTATGGGGTATAACATGTCTGGAGATGACATTTTGGGAGACTGAGACTAAAACAGAAGTCTCAATTTTATATGATCCCATTTTATTTTCTTTTCAGATTGGGAAGAGAAGCACTGACATAGAGGCAAAGAACCATTGAGGATGGAAGGCACCGCTCGAGATCAACTACTCTAACTTCTTTGTTCAGTCACAATTAGCTACAGCACATTGCTGAGAATCATGTCCAGTTGTGTTTTAAATATCCCCACAGATGCAGACTCCCCAGCCTCTCTGGACAACATACTCCAGTGTTTGACCACCACCACAGTAAAATAGTGTCTTCTTGTATGCAGATTTATTTTATTTTTTTTTTTAATTTGTGCCCATTGACTCTTGTCCTGTCAGTGGACACCACTGAGAAGAGTCTGGGTCCTTCTTCTTCATTCCCTCCCATCAGGGATTTTTACACATTGATAAGAACATCCTGAGACTTTTCTCTTCCAGGCTGAACAGTCCCAGCTCTCTCAGCCCCTTCTCTTATGAAAGATCCTTTAAGCCCTTAATCATCTTTGTGGCCTTTCACTGGCCTCACTCCAGTAAGTCCACATCCCTCTTGTACGGTGGAGCCCAGCACTTGACCACGCATCCAGGTGTGGCCATACCAGTGCCAAGCAGAGGGCAAGAATCACCACCCTCAACCTGTTGGCAATGCTTTTCTAACTCAGCCCAGGAGCTCTTCACCTTCTTTGTGACAAGGGCACATAGCTGGTTCACAGTCAGCATATTTTTTACCAAGACCTCCTGGTCCTCTTCTACAGAGCTGCCTTCCAGATGGCCACCCCCCAGTATACACTGATGCATGGGGTTATTTCTCCCCAGAGACAGGACTTTACACTTCCCTTTGTTGAACTGCATGACAAACATGTCTCCCCCTTTGCATATCCATGCTGACTGCTTCTGGTCACCTTCTTGTCCTTCATGTGTTTGGAAAGAGTTTCAAGGATTTCAAGTTCCTCCATCACCTTCCTGGGGACTGAGGTGACAATGATTGGCCTGTAGATCCCCAGATCTTCATTCACAAAGGAGTGCCATTGGCTTTCTCACAAGTCTTCAGGAACCTCTCCCAGTCACCAGGACCCTTCAAAGATAATAGAGACTGTCCTCACAATGACATAAGCCAGCTCCTTCGGCACTCAGGGTGCAGCCCATCCAATCCCACAGACTTATGCGTATCCAGTTTGTTTATGTGCTCCCTATACTGGTACTCCTCCAATGAGGGTCAGTCCTTTTCTTCAGACTCTCCCACCAATCTCAGGAGCCTGGGATTTTTGAAGACTGTTTTAAAGACTGGCAAAGACTGAATCAAAGAAGGCGTTGAGTACCTCAGCATTTTCCACTTCATTTGTCACCAAGACCCCTGTCCAATTCAGGAGCAGGCCCCAGTCTTCCTTTTACTGTTTATGCACTTGTAGAGATCATTCTTGCTGCTCTTCGTATCCCCTGACAGATTCAGCTCCAGACTGGCCTTTCCTAAACTTATCCCTGTGAGATCAGACAGCAACTTTATACTTCTCCTGGCTCATCTGCCTCTTCTTCCACCTCTCATACGCTTCCTTTTTACGTTCACGTTCAGTCAGGAGTTCCTCGCTTATCCATGCCAGCCTCCTGTCACCTTTGCTTTATATCTTACTTGCCAGTATGGACCTCTCTTGAGCTTGTATAATGTGATCCCTGGGTATCAAGCTGGTCTTCTGGAACCCTCTTCTCTCCAGGGCCATCTGCCTTGGGATTCTTTCAAGCATGTCTCTGAAGAGACTGAACACTGCTATCTTGAAATCCAGCATTGTGGTCCTGCTTTTTGCACTCTTCTCTTCTCTTAGAATCCTGAATTCCATCGTCTCATGGTCACTGCAACCAAGGATTCCCATGACTTTAAAACCCCCCATCAGTTTTTCCTTCGTTTTAGCTATCAGCTACAGCAGAGCACCTTTTCTTGCTGGCTCCTCAATCACTTGTGTCAGGAAGTTGTTGTCAAAGCACTGTAAAATCCTGGATTGCTTGAGCACTGCTGTGTTGTTTTTCCAGCAGATATCAGCTATTGATATATCGAGCACATATTGACTTCCTGGCTCCTAGTTTGCACTAAAAAGTTATTCTGTACTTCTATTCCTAATATCTGTCATATTTATGAAGAAAGTAACTGTATTTTGGATACAAATATATAAAATTAATATCATCAATAGCAATACATTATCTCAGATACTAGCATAGCTTTCATTGTAGAACCCAAAACTGTGAAAGTATTCCTTCTAACAACATCCCAACTCACCATTTTACAGAAAGAATACCAACTGAATCATTGAGAAAGGAACTTATAGAAGTTACCTCGAAATATTTGGCCCTGGTGGGAATCATGTAGAGGTATTTCTGGTCCCACCTAATCCTCCACTCATGAGATCATCCTCAGCCACAAACCTTATTTATAAAGCTTGGCTCCAAACCCAAAGTGTAGGAATGTTCTAATTTAGGGGTCAATACAACCAGCTTCAAAGTTCATCCCAGACATAAAAACTTTTTCAGTGTTTAAATATCCACAGAGCATTTGGACTTAGGAACTTAGCCCAGAATTAATTCAGCCAGAAATTAATTTAAGGCAAATGCATTAAAAGAAGCTAAACTGAAAACCACTCCATTCTGTATTTCTTTTTCACAAAGACTAATGCTTAGGCAGCGTGAATAAATGCAGGCAGTCAAATCTGTAACAAACATGATAAGGATGCTTACGTGTAGTTTCAGTTCCACGGAGGCCCTCACTAGCAGCATTGGAGTATATAGCAAATACAGCTATCTGGTATTCTGTTAAAGACATCAGATTTTTCAGAACAGCTGTTGATAAGCTTCCATCTACCACAACCTGTTTAGAAGAAAATTCAACTAAATATACATCAAACAAACTAACCGTATTACCATCAAATCAATCAGTCTTTCAGGCAATTTTTAATTCAATCAATGTACTGAAGTTCAATTCATAAATCAAGTTTGCTTTTACTACCTTTATGTACAGCAAGATGTCTAAAAAAAATAACAGCAACCATACACACAATCATAATGCTTAGCTGATAGAAGTAGCCATTCAAAACAAAGGAATTGCTTAAATAAAATGTATGGAATACAGTTTAAGAATGTGTTCTGGGCACTTTTTTATATCATTATTGCATCATCATAAACATTCCTATATTTAGGAATTTCTATTCCTAAATATGAATATTCCTATTCATATTCATATGTATACACACAGTACTACAAAATGACATTAGTACATATCCATACTAAACAAGTTTCTAGTACAAAAATAAATAAAATATATCCTTAGTTAAATCCTATTGCCCTTCTGCCTTTCCATTCAACTTGTAAGTTGCCAGCTGAAGCCAAAAGCTTGTTCTACTAGACTTTTTCCCATCTCCAAAATGCTTGTCTTATTCAAATAAACACCTCTCTCCAAATTTTCAATGACCAGTTGTAGATGTGCCAAAATATACACCACTATCATCTTCCTTTTATTGATTGTTTTTTCTTAGAACTAAAAATTTGGCTTACCACCAGCTCCTACCTCTTCTGTTCTCATAAACAGAATGGTGAAGGTGAAATCTGTAGAATTGGTTTAAGTAAATCATATGTGTAAGTAAAAATGCAGGCAGTTCACCCCACCCCCTAAAAGTGCTCATTGTTACAGCATATTTTCTTTAAATTACGTGACAGAAAAGCAGCATGGCTACTACTTAACCTTAACCACCATCCAAGGTGGCCATAGCTTCTTTCTGTTGTGGGCTTCAGAAGGTATTTCAGGGTAGATTTTAAGACCATCGATTTTCTGTCTGGTTAGTACTTGCTGTTAATATTAAAATTTTCTGGGAAGCTTTTCCTCCTATTACCTCTTCCGGTTGTCCTCCTCGAGTGGGATAGTATACAACCCTGTATTTTTCCACTTTTCCTGGTGCATGGGTCCAGCTAACCCGGAATCCTCTAGCTGTTACCTCAGATGTGACCAAATCCGAAGGAGCCCCAAGTGAAGCAACAATTGTTCCTAGGTTAGAGACAACACAATTTTTTCATTTCCCTCTGCAAAACAATTATTTGGTTTGTTGTATTTGCTGAAGTTCCAAAGATTGCTTCTCATCAGAAAAATCAAATAATTGGCTGCTGCAGTTATTCAGGTCATTTTCAGTGGAAACAAAGAACTAATAATGAGTACTGCACATGGAGTTTTCACTCGGACTGAGCCTCCCCGATCTTTCATAAACCTCTGTGTGAAAGTGAGAAAAATACAAAACTAAGCCTTCCTGTCTTTCCTCCCGTCACTCTTTCAAGCCCTTTCTTTCTGGGTTTGTTTTTTTTTTTCAGGTTGCCTTCCTTCCAGTCGTGAAAAACATCCAAGTACATACACAGCTGTGATTTCCTGAGCTCCTCTGCAGGTTGGAAACTGATATGCTGTCTGTCAGCAGACTGAAGAGATGTAGTGAATGGTCACCTTCTCTGGCAATAATTCCTTTCCACAAAGATGTCTCATCTCTCTATGGTTTTTCCATCCTCTCCCTCTCAATTTCCCAACTGACTGCTTGCTCCCTCCAGATATAGCTAGTATTCTGTATTTCTTCTTGTTTCCAGGCAAATAAAAAAAAAGGGAAAAAATTGAATGAAGCCTTACTAAAACACACTCCTTCATTGCACAGGTAGAAATATGTGTGAAGACAACCTTCCTTACTAATATATTACAAACTTATTGAAAAATCACTCACCATTTCTGTGATATTACAGAATCACAAACCAAGCAATACAAACAAAATCCCCTGAAGTCCTTCTGAAAAAATTATCTCAGGTAGGACTGTTTCTCTGACAAAATGGAACATTTTTTCCTAGCCATTTCTTTTGTTCAGCAAAAAAACATTGTAGTGGGAGAAGGCTTTTTTTATTTAAGAATAATTTTCTTCAGCACTATCTTTTCTTATGCTCTGAAATTTGTGTTTTGTATATCAGATAAGAGAAAAAAAAAATCCATTGTCAGGAAGGGACAAGCAATCTTAATAGCTGACAATTTTGAAAACTTAGGAGACAATAAAAACAGTAAGTTAGGAGATGGAAACCACAGCACAAACATAACAATTCCATGTGCAGCTGTTAAAGTAATTCATCCCCAAACCTGTGTATTATAAAAAAATTTTCCTTATTCACCACTTGGAAATAGTTACAGCAGAATGAATGTATATTTTGGCGTTTTTTGGTACTACCAAATACCACTATCAAAGACAGAGAGCAAAAGATCAAAGATATCGAAGTAAGAATAAAACACACCTAGGAAGATAACTTCCCTGACAGTGTACTGCCTCGCAAGCAAAAGAATATACAGCATGAGTCAAGTGCCAGAATCCAGCTTAGAACTGCAGATATTTGGAACAGGATTTGTAGCTCTAAGTTCGTATTAAGTTACACTAGATCTTGTTTCTTACCTTTGATTTCCTTTTCCTGTTCCTCTACTCGTGAGCACACTGTTCTGGTAAGACCTTCAACAATGGTATTCATGAAGTTAAAGTCAGCAACGTTGTAGACGTGTGTGCTGTCAGGTTCAGAGGCAATCTCTTTGAGTTCATTGATATCTGCATTCTTTACACCTTTCATCGGAAAGAAAATAAATAAGATGTTGATTGATATCTGCATTCTTTACACCTTTCATTGGAAAGAAAAATAAATAAAATGTTTGTAACAAAAAAGAAAAAACTTTTGCATGCATAGGCATTGATAAAAACTAGCTAAAATCAAATTTTTTTAATTTGTCTTAATGATCAACCACGGACTGCTCTGTCATTAAGATGTTACTTCTGCTGGCATAACCGGAATTTTTTCAGCTGCCTCCCGAAAGAAAAAACTTTTGCATGCATAGGCATTATAATAACTAAAATCTATTTTTTTTCTATTTGTCTTAATGATCAGCCACAGACTGCTCTGTCATTAAGATGTTACTTCAAGACGTTAATTTCTGCTGGCATAACCGGCATTTTTTCAGCTGCCTCCCAATAATGTAGCATCCATGTATACTGCTAAGTGCCAGTTATAGCTGCAATGAATTGGAGAACATATTAAAGAAGATTTAACTTAATGATGATAATTACGGGATATAGACAGAAAAGAGCAGTTCCTTAATATAGAGGGCAACAGATAAAATACGCTAGAGTACAATGGGACACAATATATGGATATGGCAGAATACACACCAATAGCAAACAGCTCAATGCCAGCATCTCGCAAGTTTTTAGCAGGAGGGATAACATCATCTTGGGACTTCCCATCAGTGATCAGTATCCCGATTTTAGATACTCCAGGTCTTGCACCTGCTTCAGGCTTAAAGCTGTTTTCCAAAATGTAAGTTAAGGCAAGACCTACAAAGGGAAACATTTTAAAAGACTTTAAAAAGGGAAAAATTACCACAAATTTTGCAAATATCACAGTGTTTGTCTTTCCACTCAACTTAAAAATCCTGAGAAACCTCTTAATTAAGAATAAGTATAAAAGAATAATTTGTTTATGGAAAGCTTGAATTCCAGCAAGCTGATATATTACAAGCTTATTGAAAAATCACTCGCCATTTCTGTGATATTACAGAATCACAAACCAAGCAATACAAACAAAATCCCCTGAAGTCCTTCTGAAAGAATTGCAGAGAAGGTGACATTCATCTTTAGCAGCCTTTTGATCAATCAAGGTATTTTAAGTGGGCTATGGAGACCTAAATTGATCTTCTTGTGAACCTATAATCTTTTCTTTCTTACTCCACAAACTTAGAATAGGAAGTCCCCTCTCCTACCTACATTGCTTACATGAAAGCACATGATCTGGATAGCTTAGTAAATCCCTATACTACATACAATCTTACTTTAACTTGGTTTTTTGTTCTTTCCAATTTACAAGCTGAAGAAAAGCTTACATAAAGCACAGGGAGAATCTGATTTTAATAACTGCTAGTTATTTAAAGGGAAGGAAGAAGAACAACTCCTCAGGCAAACTTATACTTCAGAATGAGATCCCATCCGAAAACTCTCTCAAGTCTCCCACAGCAAAAGTTCCTAATGCATCTTCTTCTAGCATCCATACAAAATAATCATGATGATTTACTACTTGCTATCACACAATAACCTCATTAATAGAATTATACCAGACTCCTTCTGTCCTTTGTCCCACTGCATTCACTCCTACCAAAATAAAGGCTGTTGCAGAAGAGAAGGAGAAACTTCTACATTCTTTCTCCTCTTTCCTCTCCACAACAACAACAAAAAAAAAAAAAAAAAAAGGCAGAAGGCAGTAATACTTAAAGCCATGTCTGGGTCTTTGGATCTATCATTCTCCTGGCAAGACAGCCAATATTACTAACTGCTGCTTTGATGATACTGGAGTTGTATTCAGAGACTGTATTTTTCCCAGGTTGACAGGCATCCCACATTTATCCATCACTAAGTGCCTTCTGGGGCTTCAGTGCTCTAGCTATTAAAAGGTCAATGGAAATCTAAAAGCCCCAGGTGATCATTTGAAAAGTTACTATTGCCAGTTGTCAGATATTAAAACAACATTCTTTCCTTCTCCAGAATAAAGCTCTGTGCATTATGAATGGATTTTGCGTTTTCTTCCTAGCAGGTAAAAGATTTTACTTCCAGCACAGAGAGTTCATGTACACTTTGTTTTATGAGACCCTGTCCTGACCAGAAAGATTCCCAGTAAAGCCAATGAGACAAGCACTTCAGAAAATATCTCACTGACATTGGATAAAGACATTAGTAAGCTGCAAAAACCCTGTCCTTTTTACCCTTCATAGTAAGTACTAACACTTCTTAGTCTGTGCAGCAGAATAAACTTTTTAACAAAACGTAAAAGCTAAAATATACATTGTACCTGTTAATGTATTCCCTCCCTTATATGGTAGGTTACGGACTGCATCCAAAACAGCATCTTTTGTGCCATAGGCATTCAAATGCCATTCAATTCGGGGATCACCACTGTACTGGGCAAGACCTAAAGAACCAGAAATTAAGATAATCCATTAGACAATAAAGCATTTTTTTTCCCAAGTATCTACACTTTATGTACGTGGTTACCAACAGCTTACCATAGCAAGTTTACCATAAGGAGATTTGCTACCATACTAGAAAAATTTAACTGCTTGATGCCAAAAAAATTAGTATAAAGTTGTTCTTATTGTCAACTCCTCAATTTCTTTTCAAAGTCTTTCTTTCAAGTGCTAAGGAAAGCAAAGGAGAAGGAGTACACAACTTTTTCAGAGTATAATAAGATTCCAATAAATTGTTTCTTGAAAAGAACTATTTTATTTAATATGCTTTTGAGCAGACTAAAACATAAGTAGCAGAACAGAAACACAACATTTGAGCCAGTTTAAACCATGAGAAAAGCCATCCATTAGCACATTCTTCCTCCAAAAATTAAACTGCAAGGGTTTGATTTAATGCTGTCTGAAGCCAGTGAGAGTGTTTCCACTGGTTTTTGTTTTTTTCCCCGCTGACATTGCATTAGAGTTTACTTAAGCTAAGTATCACAGTAAACTGTGAGGAATTAATGCTACAAACATTCCAGCAGCATTATGCTTATAACAGAAGTGCTAGTTCCAGGTGAGGATGAATATTGCACAAATACATGGCAATAAGCTGTTAACTATCCTGAAATCATGACATTTTTACACTGCTACAGAAATGTTAAGAAAAAAATATGGCACCTTACCTACTCTTGTTTTCTCAGATCCCACATTGAAAGCGGAAACCAGATTTTCCAGGAACAGTCGAACAAGTCTGAAATTGAATCTGCCAATACTCCAAGAGCCATCTACTAGTATCACAATATCTGCAATTGCTGGAGTTTTACAGGTAAACAGGTTTCCTATAAATCATTAAAATGAAAACAATATTGTTAATCCAACATTAAAATTATAACTCAATAAATGTATATCATCCTCCTCCCACTAAGCTTAATACTTAAATCTTTCTTCCACAGGCAAAGTGAAAAATAAGCAAAATCACTAAACGTATTTTCTGTAAATTCAGTAATAGAACAGTTCGGCCATTATCTACTTCAGTTCTTTCATTAAGCTGTTCAAAATTACTGTTGGGAGACACAGGAAAAAGAAATGCTGCTTCTAAAAATACAATACTTCAGAGAGAAAAAAATAACTGTCATATAACACAATCAAACCAGCAGTTCATTTTCATTCTCGAGGATACATACACAGTATACAGTTCGTGACACTGAACCTTAGGTGTAAACAATGCAGAGAGAACTACCTGGAGACAGAGACATCCAAAACAGTTATCAAGACCTCTTTTATAGTCAACATAGAAAAGGAGGTGTTTCCGTACATCTCAACAACTCTGTAGAAAAACTTCTTTAGCTGCCATTATAGACTTCTAAAGTTAGAAGTGAATCTTACCCTGGGAGTCTAGAATAAAACTGAAGGTCAGCTGCACATGCTGTATTAAACCTAAGTAGGAGGCACTCAATACAGCAAAGGTAAAATGCAAAGACCTCAGTTTCAAATTCACAATCTTTATGAGAACTAGCACTACGTGAAGATTCAGTCTTACAGATATAAGCAAAAGCACACAAAAATAAAAGACTGTTAAAAAAAGCAACAGAGAAGACCTGATGAGAATCAGCAGAGCTGTATATTAATAGTCTCTAAGGTTTATCTAACCAATGGGGAAATCAAAGGAAATGGGAGTAGAGATTAGACACAAATTGCAAGATAAGCCAGGAAGGTTTTCAGGGACACAGATTCTTAAGAAATTGAGAAGACTAAACAAAACTGACACATTCAGTTTGAGAAAATGACAGGAAGGGAAGTAAGAGAAAGGAGGAGGTTTCCATAACCTCAGACAGCATTGCTGCATCCCACAGAAGTGGCTGCATTACTCTAAATGTAAGGTTGCTGAAATAGTGGATTCGTATTGTAGGGAGGGAAAAGAATGAGTGATGTTACACAGGTATACCAAACAAGAGCTTACAGTGGAAGGTATAAAAATAGCAAACTCCCCACCAGATTGGCTGTAGAATAGAGATGGAAGTAGGAAAGTCAAAGCAAAGCATGTTAGTAGAAAAAGTATCATGCATCACAAACCATTTAGGGATGAAAACCATGTCCCTGAACACAGTAAAAAACCTGCGGATCAGTGAACTAAGCTGCAGCTCAACTTTTATCATCAATTTTATTTCAGGATCCACTACATTAATTTGTTGACAAAGCATACCAGCACCTAAGGTGGTACTAACAGGAATCACCAAGTACACTGTTAGAAACAAACTGATCTTGAACAGAGATGCTAAGCAAAAAAAAAAGAAAAAAAATAATTCAGTGAGAAATAATTTTAAACGTGCTTGCATTAGCTCACAAGCAGCCCTCCTGTTACAGAGAAGGAATAAACCACATGGTTAGTAACTTGAAATTTTTAACACCATATTATTAATGACAATCTTTTCATTAAAGACAAAATTATAGTCTCACAGGCAAAACAATCTGATGTGCAGAAGAACTTCAAACAATTTGTAATAATTAAGAGCTAAATTAATACTGTAGTGTAAATCCACTGAGCAAGAAACCCAACCCATAAAGTTACAGTTAATGTCTTAAACGTGTACTAAAAATGTTTTTAGAAGAGCAGGGAACATTTCCTACGTGCAGCTAGCAGTGTAGAATAAGTTCTAAACACATGACAAAAATTCCACTTACAAAGATGCCAAAACAAATATTTTATTTGAGTTTTTACAGTACAAGACAACGCTATTGGAATTGGCAACACATTTTAATGTATAAACACTGGAGAACATTCAGTAAGCATCAGAAAAATGATCTTAAATTGGAATATAAATCCAAAGGAGATACAAATCTTTATATCACTGAAGTCAACAGGAAAACTTCTCTTGATTTCAGTGGGACTGGAATCTGTTTTGTGATTTAATAGGAACTTACTGGTCATGGCAAAATTCATGTTTTAAATATCTTTGCCAAATAAACTTCCTGTTAATCAGCCTGCATTACTTGCAGTATTTGTCTTCCATTAACATGCAGTTCAGTGGTGCCATTCTCACACTGGCCATGATTAGCTTCTTAAGCTTGAAAGGAACTATTGGCAGAGTAAAACACTACTCAACACAAGTAAGAATGATAGAACTGGACCCCTGATTCACATCCAAGCAGCTGTACTGGAGCACAGATGTACCTTTTCAGTATGATCCCAGCAGTTTAATCATATTGTCCAATGAGGATAACAGGATTTGTGTGGCTCTACTTCCCTTCTCTACTTCTAAAATCTTATGCTTACTGTGAAACCCAGTTAGTACCCTAGATCTTACTTGTTTCATATCAACAGGTTTTGCCTATAAGGCTTCTTTAATCCTGTAGTGATGGCTTTGTGAATAAAACCTTTCATTGGTTTTAGTAAATCCATTCAGTGCAGCAAAACTCAAAGAATAAAGAAAACAATAACAGCATTCCTTTCAATATTTTATTTCCACATCATCAGATCAGTGCAAATAGTATCATTCAATTTTCTTTTTTGTTAAAATAGCGTGTGTGGTTTGATCCAAGACACTGCAATGTCACAGAATGTGCAAATTTGATTCATTCTTCGTAGATAGGAGATACTTGTTGAATCTTTTCTGCATAAAATATTTAGGTTTTGTTACTTCTGTACACCCACTATTTGCTTATGTTTTCTCCTTGTTGTACTTAATAGAATTGTAGAAAGTTCCCTAAAATGGAATAAACAACAGTGAGATATTAAACAGAATAACATGCTGCACAGAAATCTTTAAAACCTGACAGGAATACAAACATCATACCACCCTAGTTTATAAAGTTAGTTTAAAAGACACAGCGTATAGCAAATAATTTACACACCCCACAGAGATTAGCCAGTTTCCATTACCAGTTCCAGCAAATGTCTTTTTCAATAATCTTTCCATACAACCATACATGGTCATGAATTCCTATAGAGTTTGAGGATAATTTTGAACATTTCAACTACCTAAACGTAACTTTAATAGGCAATTTTTTCAAAAATATTTCTGAAAGGAGGATGAGAGCATATAATCCCATATAAAAAAAGGGTTCCAACACCCAGTGGCTCAGCCCACTACAAGTTTCAATACTGTGGTCAGGTTGTGCAGATTTCCCTTTTACTTGGTTATCAAGAAAACAGTAGCAAGAGAGACGGTACAACTTTCCTCTGAATTGTACAATACTCACCAGTTTAAAGAGCAGGACAGTAGGGAGGAGATCAGTTACCCAATTTTCTAGAATGTTTCCTAATGTTATATAGATAGCATTATTCTACTTCAAGTGCTGTATTCCACAATAAACAATAAGAGAGCTTGCGAGTTTCAGGTTAGAGGAAATGACAGAATTGCAAACATCCTAAAGTCAGAAAAATAGTTCATATATTTTATAGCAGCACCCGTCTTCAGTGCATCCACCTACAACAGGTGGATTTTGATGAGGAGAAAGTAAAAAATTAATGGACTTTCTATAACAAATTTACAATCTTCCTAGTGTTACGTGGCAGAAAGAACATGCCACTCTGCCAGGAAGTTAACTGAGGTGGAAGGAGCTTGGTCTGTTCATTTATGCATGTCAGAAATGAAAGCACAGGCTCAGAATTTCACCTCCAAAGACAAGACCATACAACTAAAGGCTACCAGCAATGTACTAGGACAAGACATTTGCACAAAACCCGCTTCGGTATTGCCACCAGTCAAATCATCATGAAGAATTTCGGTTCCTTTGCTTCAGGGAAATACTTCAAAGAATAACCAGCACTGAAGGAATTTTGCATCTACCAAATGAAGTTTTCTGCCTTTGATCCCTCCAGCCCCCAGACATTAAAGGTGACACATTTGCTTGTAATTCCAATGTGCAAGTGCTACAGCACTATCAAGACCCATGTCAGAGTTTGGCTGTGACTGAAGCTAATGATGGCAACACTGAAAAAAAGATCCAGCTAGAACTTTCTGGGATAGAGGAAGAGTTATCGGAGCCTGCAAAACATGACCCTTGAGACATCCCGTTGAAGGGAACAGAGCACAGAGGGAGGACTGGGAGGAGCTCTGGCAGTATGGGGGATGCACAGAACAAAGCAGGGTCTGCAAGCTTCTGTAAACACTGGCCACCTCTCTGGGGCTGGTCACTGACCACCTCTCTTCAGTCAGCAAGTGAACAATGTTAAAATCCAGAAGTTTGACTGAAAAAACCTGCAAGCTGTACTTAGACACAAATACAAAACTATGATTTTTAGACTGGAGTAATGGTTCTCGACTCCTGGAGTGAATACTACTACTCTTTGAAAGTCTTTTGAAAGGTAAAGGGAGAAGGAGCAAATACAGGCACTGTCACACTCAATGCCTTAGAAGAATCAGTTCAATTTGTATGCAGTTTTGATACATTTTGCAGAAACACATTTGATATTTTGCCTCCCCTTGGTATAAAACTCTGTTCTAATTTTCAAGAGCCAAAACACACACTTCTTCCCCTAGAAGAATTTAGGACTATAATTCTTTCTGAGTCTGCAATATGTCATTTCCTTTCTTACTCCCTGTCACAGTGGAAAAGTCAAATAATATATGTGGAAGGAGAGGAAGAAAGTTCAAGTCGAGGTCAGCAATAATACAGTATGAATGGCAGACTGGTTCATGGAGTAAGAAAGCACAAAAGGCATGAGGCTTGATGACAGAAGTGACTGAAAACCACCTTGTGAATAGAGCATGAATGACAGAGAAAAGTCCGTCCCCCACAGTGACTGACAGCACCACAGCTGAGCAGAAGCACCACTGAAGACAAGGGCAATATAAATCTACATCAGCAAGATGTCAGTTCTTTCTAAAAAAGGGTTAAAAAAATACAGGGACGTGAGGCAGGGTTCAGCTCCAAAATTCAGCAACTCACTCGTCCATGCTTCTGACATTGATATTAGTGCACTGTGCTGGTGATATCATCATTGCACTTAGACCTCAGTTTAACACATCCCATATGTCAGGCTATGGACCAGACAAATACATACAGCATAACTGCTTTTCTTTGAACTAGATCCAGCCACAGCTTGAATTTGAAGGACTCAAATGCTGGAACATCATTAGGTTGAAAGAGCAGCCCAACGAGGTTAGAAGCTTGTCCCTGCTCCCTAGAAAAAAAATCAAAATAAAATAAAGCAGCCAGCCCTTTCCCATGCACCTTGTTTTGTTCCAGGAAACTCGTATAGCCCAACTGGCAGGGCTACAGATTTGTTACTGGGGGGAGTTAGAATATTAAGATTTACTGAATCTGTTGTGTCTTATCATGTCACATTTGACTGTGAATGCTCTAGTTCAATATCTGCTTAACAGTACTTTGCGTCTTTCAAAAAGTACAGAGCAATAGATAAATGCTATTATTTAAAACACACTTTTTGAATTTAAAGCCACAAAATCAATTAAAGCAGTATCTGATAAAACACTGTCTACATACACTAGTGATAATTCTCAAGTGTGAGAGAAGGAATTACACAGCCATTTACTACGCACTTTTCCATACACGCTCAATGATTGTTGTACTTCTGCAGTAAGCAATCACTAGCTTAGAAAAACTTTTAGAACTTTCTTCCTACATCATAGCTTTTTAATTGACTTGATAGACAGAATAAATATAAAAGGTAAATATGAAAGCAAGTGCTGATGTTTTTTGGCAGACCATTGATGATTGATAGCACCGAAGCACCTGATGTCTGCAGCAGCTTCCCAAATTGCAGCACTAAATTCTCTTGGTCTGTGTAGCTAGATAGAAAAAAAATGTTTAAAAATACCTCTGCATTTAAACTGAGGTTCAAAACATTTATTTTCTGTTCCAACAGGCAAGATGTCAACACAGAACAAAACACACTGCTGAAATCTTTCCTGAAATTGAAGTTCAACATGGTAAGATACTGTGTCCATTTAGCCATAATTATTTACATCGAGAATGGTCCACAACCCTCCTGTAAAATACATGAAACCTAAGAAACTCTTCTGCAGATCACAGTGATAATTCTCTGCTTCTCTTTGCTCTTAGTTCTGCATCTGAGTGCATTAATATTTTAAATTAAACAGCTGTCTCAAAGTCTAAATGACTTTTCAAGGCAGAGAACTGTAAAGTTTTATTAATATGGTCATATTTATCCACCATTCCTATGTAACAAATATGCCAGGATCTAAAAGAATTATTTTTCCCTTTGCTTTAGTGAAGCATGAAATCCCTGAGACAGTTTTCTCTGGATATCTAGAAGGCAGTTAATCAGGGGGCTGCAGATAAAATTGGCACGCAGAAATCCTCAACATTAATTAAGCTGGATATGTAAATCTCTCTAAACCATGATAAAGAGCTGGTCTTTACCTAAGCTTGTAACTAAGTTACAGCTTTAACACAACAGGTAAAGTAACAGAAAAGAGTGTGCCCAAGAGAACAAGCTGCGTATCTATGAAAGTCATTAACACAGAGCTAAATAAACATTGGTTGAAGCAAACTGCCACAACACTGTTACACTACAGCCCAGCATTATAGATCCTGGTTGGACAAGGTTCTGAGCAACCTGGTCTAGTTGAAGATGTCCCTGCTCATTGCCGGGGGGTTGGACTAGATGATCTTTAAAGGTACCTTCCAACCAAAACTATTCTATGGTTCTATAATGTCGCGGACAGTTTGCCCAGAAACAAAAAAAGACTGCACAGTACAGTTGCAGTGCGGAAGATGTTCCAATTCAAGTCCCTGTATTACCTTTCAGCATTTATTAAATTAATATCACAATGTAAGCATGTTACGTCTAGTCAGAAAGGCTCGGAGAAGTTCCAAGTCAGTTATGCAATATCATATATGGTGGATAGTTGAAGAAACTTTTAAACTACAGAAGGACTAATAATAAATCTCAAAATAATTTGCTGAATATTTCCTTCCATTCAATGCCATTTATAGGTACTTTTCTTTATAGTGTTTCAAAGGCTTTAAAACAAAATTACAAGTCTTATCCTCCAAATCTAGATGCATTAAAAAAAACAAACCTCAAAAATCTAATGCAGAACCTTATCCTAAAAACTTTAGTACAGGGATTCTCTGAACAATTTCATGCTGCAGAGAAGGCAATTTTTTATATTTAATTTGCACACATATGGAAAAAACACTAATCTGATTTTGTAGGAAAGGTCTGCATAGCAAATACTAGGACTCTAAAAATTACATTGCATATTACATTTTTTTAAACATCTTCCAGAAACAATGGCAAATTCTAAATCCATAAGAGTTAATTTAAATTTATACTGAGGAAAAGACAATTATTTTAATTAACCTAGACAAATTACTGGCTGCTACCAAAAGTATATAACTGTTATGGGAGCTGTCAAAACCAAAGTAGATGCTTATCACAGACAACGCTTAGACATCTGGGTTTATTTTCAGTTCGGCCAGTAGCTACTTAGCCATTTACAATAGCCACAATCAAAATGAAACTGTTGGCCCATGTACTTCAATATGAACACATACAGTTAAATCACCCTGATACCTGAAAAGCAGGGTGAGGGCAATCATACAAAAATGTATTAAAATAGTCCCATGGAGCTCAAGAGGATTTTTTAATCACTTTTTTCCAAAGAAAAAATGTTGAATATTCAATAAATAATTATTCAATGAATAATTTTTCAGTTGTTCTTGCTCAATTTTTTTCCAATAAATGGTAATTGTTGCATAACTGCATTCTGTTAGATCAGTTTTAGGGCTTCTCTCCTGACATCTGTTTCCTATTCCCAGATTAATAAAACAGTAATAGTTGCAAGGCTGGCAAAGAACCTGTGAGTCTGTTGAGAGACAACATGAGCTTCTGAGTGTCATTTTCTTTTTTTAAGGTATAACTAAACAGAATCAGCCCATCAAAGTAATAACAGTATCTCAACCAACCTCTAACAGCTACGTTAGATACTGATGCTCTATTAGTACTTGTTAGAGAACAAAAAACACTAAACTTTATGAAGCTCTGAAGATAGAAGCATCTGCCACAGTTTGACACCACTTCCTTGTCCCCTAGGTATTGAGCTAAATTTGGATGTTTAGTTGGAAAGGTCTTGAGGGTAAGGAGCTGAGAGATGAGACAGGAGTGGTAATTCACAAGCCACAGCCATTTTAGCCTTTTTGAAGGAGCTACCATCCTTATGCTAACAATTGACAGTTTTCCTGCCTTTATCATACTCACTAGAAAGATCAGTGCAATAGAACAGAAGTTTCACCTCACATTTTTAACCACATAAACAAACCAAACCCAAGCAAAGACCTTGCTGAAACTCTTTACTTCTGGAACAGCTGTCTGCAGCACTATGCAGCCCCAATTCTGCTAACCTTTCTGCATACAAGGAAACTAAATGTGCTCAAGCATCAAGCTGGTGTTCCAGAGAAGCTGCTTTGGGGATTCCAGGAGAGCAGTGGACGAGAATGCCACCACTCCACTTACTGGGGAACAATGAGCTAAACAAACACTTTGTGAGCCAAGGACACATGAAATCTAGCAGTCAGGTCAGGAAACAGGACTCCCCCATTCTGTGCAGACAGACCAGTACAATCAGTAGAGCTAAACAGACAAGTGAGACAGGCGAGAACACCTCTGAGATGGAAAACACGGACCCCTCAGACAGCTAAACTCTGTTTCAGCTACTAACTAGCACCTTTTTGACCAAGGAGCATAGCTCAGTTGTAACACCAAGGCTTACTGCACCGGGCACGAGGCAAAGGGTGCTGACAATGAGACAGCCCAGAATCAGAGTCCTGCACCCGCAGGTCCAGAAAGAACGTGAAGACCCTCAGATTGGGCAGTGAGGGTCAAAATGACCCTGAAATCCTCACTCCTCAGTACAAGCTCCTGCTTCGTGTTGACCAGCAGTGTTATTATCAGATGAGTGAGACAGAAGACAGACTGTGAAAACAGACTCCACTCTGAAAGTGTAAGGAACAGCCTTGAAAGGGAACTTGTACAGCAAACAGCTGAAAACCAAATATTCAGCACCTTCTGGTTGCATTCAAGACAAGCCATCTAAGGGATCACAGTCCCTGAAAAGAGATACCAAAACATTAATCTTAATCTCTCATTTTGCTGTCCAGAGCACAAAGCAATGCAGCTTGTTCATCAGGGTATTCAATACAACTGGAATGCAAATCCATGATAGAGAAGCTTGCAGATGAATGCGTCAATCCTTTATGACCGCAGCTTTCTTACAAGAGGGTCTCTGTCTTGCACGTCAGTGTTTATTAAGGTCTGCTACCACCTCCCTAAAGCTTTTCGGTTCTCCCTTCAAGGTTGCCACACAAATTTTTAAAACTCCCCAGAGTTTCAGCTTGTTACCATGTAGCTTCAGACTCAAAGACTAGATAGTGTCTCATGTCAAAAACAATCATCACTCATAATACACAGAAATATTTACCTAGAACGTAGTCATGAGCAAGCCTACAGACTTCAAGTTATGAGAATTCATGTTGCCAGATGATGAAGAACTGTTAGGGAGTGTCTCAGCAAGATAAGTAATGAAAGTATTTCAATAATGAAACATGTCAACACGGATCTTGAATTTGCCTTAAAATAACAGTCTCCTGCTGCCAGCAGAATCCATCCACGCCAGCCCACTGCGGATTGGATAGACGCTCAAGAGCTAATGACTTAAAGAGTTGAAAAGCAGTCTGAAGAGAATGAAAGACCATTCATTCAGATGAGCTTCTATTAATCAGTTGTTCAAGAACCTGAATAGCAGTCTCCCACTTCAGCTAAGAATAGATTGCACAAAAGAGCCAGTGCCTTGGGGAAAGCTGCCAAAGGAAAAAAAAAAAAAAAAAAAAAGGCCACACAGGAGGTTTTCAGTTGGTAATGGTTTGGACTTGCCAAGCATCATACATATTTACTGTGCAGAGATATGAGGACAAACATAACTCAAGGGTTATGAACCTGAGGATAAGCATCTTGTAACTTAAAGGTTGTGAACCAGAGTAGTTCTGATATTAGGAGCTGGATCACTTTATGACAAAATTGAAACTTACATTTAGGTCCAAGATAGGCTAAGTCTCTTTTTCTACTCAGAGAGTAGAAAGACAGTTATAAAGCTACTTTTTTTTTTCTGAGCTACAAGTTCTCTAAATATCTATGTTACCACTGTGTCTACTTTTCAATGAAGCAGATGCATTCAAGGAGAGTTCCTAAAGAGGGACAGGGAGGGACATTGTGGATAACAGAAAGGCAATCTGTCCAGTCTCCAGATTCTGCCTGGCCTGAAACATGTAGGAGAGATAATGTACAACCATGACCATTTATATGTTAACATACTGACAGACGGAAGAAAAGTGGCTCCTCCTACACAAAGGAGGAGCCAGGAGATAAGTAGAATCCCTGATTGTTTTTTAGCCATAATTTCTAATGCCAAGCTTTTTATTTTCTGAACAAAGCAAGAGTTTGCATGGCATACCCAAAATGAAAAAGGTATCCAGCAACCTCTATGTTCACACTCAATCTCAAACCAGGCAAAGGTAAAGCAATAAAATTATTCACAAATTTACAGATATCTAAAATAGACAAGGCAGTTATAGAATATGAGAGACCCTTCTTATGTTAAGATCAATGTCTCCCACCTAAATATCTCTCTCTCTCTTCCTTGATCTCACTTCAATCAGGGATTACTCCTGCCAGGATCAAAGCGCATTACTCCAAGTG